>NC_135970.1:38576728-38816796 GCF_053455715.1 Rhinoraja longicauda | reverse complement strand
AACCTGAGTCTCCGGCGCTGCATTCGCTGTAAAGCAGCAACTCTACCGCTGCGCTACCGTGCCGCCCACTTTAGACGTTAGAGATACAGCGTGGAAATGGGCCCTTCCGCCCCACCGAGTCCACGCCGACCAGGGTCACCCCGTACACTAACACTATCACACGCACCAAGGTCAATTAAAATTTTTACCGAAGCCAATTAACCTACAAACCTGTACGTCTTTGGAGTGTGGGAGGAAACCGGAGCACCCGGAGAAAACCCACGCGGGTCACAGGGTAGGCCATTTAGAACTGAGATGAGGAAAAAAAAAATTCACACAGAAGTTGTGAATTTGTGGAGGCCGATTCACTGGATGCATTCGATAGAGGTCTTAGGGCTAGCCGAATCAAGGGATATGGGGAGAAGGCAGGAACGGGGTACTGATTGTGAATGATCAGCCATGATCACATTGAATGGCGGTGCTGGCTCGAAGGGCCGAATGGCCTCCTCCTGCACCTATTGTCTATGTATCTATGTATCTCAACATGGTCTTCTTCTTTAACGTACCACATCCATTCTGATACAGACTTGTAACCAATACCTCATCACCTAGCAACCAGCAACATGGTGTCTCATTACATGGCAACCTACAGCATTAGACCTCATCACCTCGAGCATCTAACATAATATATTTATATATATGTGTGCGCGTGTGTGTGTGGATGTATGTGTATGTATGTACGTGTACATATGTGTGTGTATATATGTATGTGTGTGTGTATGTGTGTGTGTGTATGTGTATGTGTGTGTGCGTATGTGTGTGTGTGTGTGCATATGTGCGTGTGCGTGTGCGTGTGCATGTATGTGTGTATGCGTGCGTATGCGTACATATGTGTGCCTATGTGTGCGTGTGTGTGTGTGTATGTAAGTATGTATATATGCATGTATATGTGTGTATATATATATATACACACACACACATAAAATATATATATATATATATACGCACACACACACACACACATATATATATATATATATACACACACACACACACATATATATATATATACACACACACAAATATATATATATATATATATATATATATTGTAGCGACCATAGAGAATGGTCCGGGTCGTCGAACCCTCAGATTGGCCAGCGAGGTCACGTGTGAACGCGACCGTGGGGATTGGTCCAGAGAGCGACATCGCTGATTGGCCAGCGTGGTCATGTGTGCTTTTGGCGCCCGAAATGTGCAGTTCGGCGAAGTCTTCGAAGAAGACAGTAAGTTTTTGATGGTTGTCCTTTTACCTTGTTGTTTAACCTTGTATTCGAATATTGCGGCTGCAATAAACTTCTTCTACAACCAACAAGTTTTCGGACTCGCCATATTGGTGACCCCGACGTGATCTGGATGATCACCGACTATGCAGGAACACGGACGCCTCGTTGTTGATTGCCGCGCCTGGCACACCGGAGTTAAGCGCGGTAAGCGTTCACCTTCCGTTGTTTTGGACACATTCACCGCAATCTTGGTTTGTCCACACCGAAGCTCAATTTCATATAAAGAATATATCGGACGACTCGACGAAGTATTACTACCTCGTCAGCGCTCTATCACCGGAGACGACCACACGCGTGATGCGTTTCATCGTTAATCCGCCTGCGGAAAGCAAGTATGAGGCAATGAAGAAAGTGTTTCTGCGAACCTTCGGGTTTAATAGGCATGATTGCGCTGCAAGACTTCTGCACCTACCGGACCTCGGAGATCGACGGCCGTCCGTTCTCATGGCCGAAATGATGATGCTAGCCGGGTGAGCATACGGATTGCCTCATGTTCGAACAGGCATTCCGAGAGAAGCTTCCTGAGGATGTCCGACTGCTGCTCACGGATTGTTCTTTTAAGGACCCCGAAGCATATGCAGCGAAAGCGGACGCGCTCATAGCGGCTAAAAACAAGGCAAGCGGTTCGATCAACAAGGTCTCGACATCAGTGACCACGCCACAGCGACATCAAGATGGCGCCGCGTCTCCCGCCAGTTCTGCGAAAGCCCGCCAAAAAGATCCGCACAAGCGCGGCTGGTGCTATTATCACCTACGATGGGGTAGCGAATCCCGCAACTGCCGCTCGCCTTGTACCTTCGCGGGAAATGCCTTCGGCCGATCGTACATAGGGGCAGTTACGATTGGCCAGAACCGACGCCTCTACGTCCACGATCGATTCACGGAAACAGAATTTTTGGTGGACACGGGAGCCATCGTCAGTATAATGCCGTCAAATTGTCTGACCCATGGTCGGCCCGCCAGCAGCGGCACCTGACTGCTATCTCTGAATTTACCACCGATGTCCGTCATGTCGCGGGTAAGCTTAATGCCGTTGCTGACGCCCTGTCTAGACCTGCTTTTTCCCCTATTTCGGCGGTGGACTGCGAGGTGGATCCCCAGGAGCTTGCGGAGGCCACAGCTTCTAGCGGATACCGCCTCGGCATACCAGTCCACCACTTCGGGATTGAAGTTGGCTCAGGTAGCCTGCGGGTCGGAAGGCACGAAAGTCTGGTGTGATGTTTCCCTTCCCCGTCCCAGGCCGGTAGTACTGCCCTCCCTTCAGCGCCGGGTTTTTGATGCCATTCATGGGCTGGCGCACCCGTCCATCCGCTCCACCTCTGCTTTGGTAGCAGCTCGGTTTGTCTGGCATGGCCTACGGAAACAGGTAGCGGGTTGGGCGCGTTCCTGCGTACCCTGTCAGACCGCTAAAGTCCACCGCCATGTCCAGCCCCCGTACAGGAGTTCGAGGTCCCAGCAGTTCGTCGTTTTTCCACATCCACGTGGATTTAGTCGGGCCTTTGCCTTCCTCCCGGGGCTACACCCACCTCCTCACGGTGGTGGATCGGTTCACCCGGTGGCCAGAGGCTTTCCATTGTCTGATATTTCGTCAGCGTCTTGTGCCAGGACTTTGGCCCTCCATTGGGTAGCTCGTTTCGGGGTCCCGGCAGTTATTACCACTGACAGGGGGCCGCAGTTCACTTCGTCCCTCTGGGCTGCGCTCGCAGAACTGTACGGTTCCAAGTTACAACCCACTACTGCATATCACCCCCAGGCAAATGGACTTGTCGAAAGGTTCCACCGTCAACTTAAGGCGTCCCTCAGTGCAAGGCTTGAAGGCCCGGACTGGGTAGACCAACTCCCCTGGGTTCTTCTGGGCATCCGGACTGCTCCTAAGCTAGATCTCGGTGCGTCGTCCGCGGAGCTAGTATATGGCTCGACACTTCGAGTACCCGGAGATTTGTTTCCGGACCCCTCAGACCAGCTGCCTACAGTCCCATCAGTATTAGCATCTCTCCGGGCACGGGTGGGTTCCCTGGCTCCAGTTCCGACTTCACGTCATGGGTGTCCCATGGTACATGAACCGTCTTCCCTGAAGGACTGTGAGTTTGTTTTTCTGCGAAAAGATTCCCATCGTGCCCCGTTGCAGAGGGTCTATCAAGGGCCGTTCCGGGTTTTGCGTAAGGGAACGGCTACCTTCACCTTAGACATGTGCGGCAAGAGTGAGCTCGTCTCGGTGTCCCGGCTCAAACCTGCACACTTGGATCCGGATCAACCAGTCCTGGTCGGCCAAACCCTTAGGAGAGGCCAACCTCCGTTAGTTCCGCTCATTCCAGGACCCCCCGTTCCGGCAGTTCCTCCAGGACCCCCCGTTCCGGAAGTTCCTCCAGGACCCCCCGTTCCGGCAGTTCCTCCAAGTCCGGAACCCCCGGCTCCTGTGGTTCAGGCTGCCCCTCTCCGTACTCGTTATGGTCGCGAAATCCGGCTCCCTGCTAGGTTCCGTACCTCGGGTTCTGGGGGGGGGTCATGTAGCGACCATAGAGAATGGTCCGGGTCGTCGAACCCTCAGATTGGCCAGCGAGGTCACGTGTGAACGCGACCGTGGGGATTGGTCCAGAGAGCGACATCGCTGATTGGCCAGCGTGGTCATGTGCGCTTTTGGCGCCCGAAATGTGCAGTTCGGCGAAGTCTTCGAAGAAGACAGTAAATTTTTGATGGTTGTCCTTTACCTTGCTGTTTAACCTTGTATTCGAATATTGCGGCTGCAATAAACTTCTTCTACAACCAACAAGTTTTCGGACTCGCCATAATATATATATATATACACACGCACACATAGACAGAGAGAGACCCAGCGGATACACAGGATAGAAATATGTATATAAATGTGTACATATAAATATAATGCACACACACACATATTTGCAAAGACGTACAGGTATGTAGGTTAATTGGCTGGGTAAATGTAAAAATTGTCCCTAGTGGGTGTAGGATAGTGTTAATGTACGGGGATCGCTGGGCGGCACGGACTTGGTGGGCCGAAAAGGCCTGTTTCCGGCTGTATATATATGATATGATATGATATGCACATATAAACACACATATGTACATACATATACACGCACTCACATATATGTGTGTGTGTATGCGTGTGCATGTGTGCGTGTAATTTGTTTTCGACACTGTGCATCCTCTGGGTTTCTCTCTCTTCTGCATTCGCACGCCAGAAGTTGTTTGATTTTTGTCAGAGAGAAAGCGATTGGATTATTTTCATCGAAAGATAATGCAAAACCAATCTTCACTCCGTGTGATTTAACTGGGGTTTGATACAAATGAACCCCTACTTTCAGTGGTCACGGAGCCACACACCATTCCTACTTTCCCATTTACCATGCAATCCTCTCCACTATCTCTGAACTCTTTAACTTTCAGTGTTCCTAACTTTTTTTGCATGAGTTTCCAATTTAACGTGAGTTGTTTGGGTCGGACGTTATCCCCATCTTTCTTCTCCGGCTTTCTCCCCGTCTTCTCCGTCAGTCTGAAGAAGGGTCCTGACCTAAAACATTGTCGGTCCATTCCCTCCGCAGATGCTGCCTGACCCGCTGAGTTCCTCCAGCACTTTGTAACTGCAATGCATTTTGATTCCATGATGTTACACAATTTACGCCAGGTGGTGCAGCGGTAGAGTTGCTGCCTCACAGCGCCAGAGACCCGGGTTCGATCCTGACTACAGGCGCTGTCTGTACGGAGTTTGTACGTTCTCTCCGTGACCTGTGTGGGTTTTCTCCGAGATCTTCGGTTTCCTCCTACACTACAAAGACGTGCAGGTTTGTGAGTTTATTGGTATAAGTGTAATTTGCCCCTGGTGTGTGTAGGATAGCGTTAGTGTGCGGGGATCGCTGTTCGCCATGGACTCAGTGGGGTGAAGGGCCTGTTTCCGCGCTGTATCTCTAAACTAATCTGAACTAAACTACACAAATGTTAGGAAGCTACACAAAGTTAATTCATCTCCTTACGTTGTGAGGAGGCCACACACCATTCCTACTTTCCACAGTTGTGAATCTGTGGAATTCTCTGCCTCAGAAGGCTCTGGCCCTTCGTGATGCGAGTGAACACCTGGTCTATTTCAGTTCATCGGATTGTAAAAAGATAAAGGTGTTAAGCTTATGCATTGAAGTTTGCACGTTGTCCCCTGCGATCTCGTGGGTTTTCACCAGGTGCTCCAGTTCCCTCCCACGTCCAAAGGACTTGCAGATTGATCAGTTAATTGGCCTCCGCAAATTACCCCTAATTCCGTAGGGAGTGAATGGGAAAAATGGGATAACATAGAACTAGTGTGAGCGGGCGATCATTGGTCATGTGGACTCGAAGGGCTTAGGGGCCTGTTTTCATGCTGTATCATTCAACAAATCAAAAAAAGCTTGGTTCAGTATTCACAAGATTCTGGACATTATTCTAGTCTCCATGTAATTAAAAAGTAGACAGTAACATTGGTGAATAAAGCCTAAATAATAAGATCTACTAGACCAAGTGGACCCGCTGGGCCCAAACCTCTCCTGCATTGGTGCAGCACCCTCTCCTCCCCCCCTCCCCTTCCCCTCCCTCCCCTCCCACCCCCCTCCCACCCTCCCCCTCTCCCTCCCTTCTCTCCCCTCCCTTCTCCCTCCTCCCCCCCACTCCCCCACTTCTCCAACTTTAGATAGTTCCTCTGTCCCTCCCTTCCCCTCCTCCTTCCCAGATCTCCCTCTATCTTCCTGTCTCCACCTATATCCTTCCTTTGTCCCGCCCCCCTGACATCAGTCTGAAGAAGGGTCTCGACCCGAAACGTCACCCATTCCTTTTATCCTGAGATGCTGCCTGACCTGCTGAGTTACTCCAGCATTTTGTGAATAGCTCCTCTGTCCTTCTCTTTCCCCTCTCCCTTCCCAGTTCTCCCACTAGTTTTCCTGTCTCCTGCTACATCCTATCTTTGTCCCGCCCCCTCCCCTGACATCAGTCTGAAGAAGGGTCTCGACCCGAAACGTCACCCATTCCTTCTCTCCAGAGATGCTGCCTGACCTGCTGAGTTACTCCAGCATTTTGTGTCTACCTTCGATTTATACCAGCATCTGAAGTTTTCTTTCCTGCAGAGAAATTAATATTATCTCTGCTTTTAAATTAGCCTATAAATTGCAAATGAGACCCAGTTAGGATTTGAAGTTTTACCTTAAACTTTGCATAACAATAAAATGTAAATCTGAGTTTTAAAATTAACAACCGACTTGTTAAAAGCAGAGTATTTCAATGTTCTATTACGCTCCAGGTGTCGGGCTGTTTTCGAACTTTGTCCCCAAAATATCCCGATCCCTTGTTTCCTGAACAAAATTAAGTATTCTCTGCTATTAATTTCTTTGGCTATGTTGAAAACTTCTATCAACTAATCCCTTCCAAATCCCAAGCAAGACTGTGCTGGTTTACGTAATCGAAAAGCAAAAAAAAAAACCCCAAAACCTCTGTAAACCAGCTGTGCTGGCTCAAAGGGCCGAATGGCCTCCTCCTGCACCTATTTTCAAAATTCTGGAAATCTTCACCAAATATTGGAAATGCTTTTGAAGTCCTCAATTGAAAAGCTGAGACACAAGAGACTGCAGATGCAGGAATCTTGAGCAAATGCAACAGTGCTGGAGAAACCCAGTGGGTCAGGCAGCATCTGTGGAGAGAAATGGGCGGATGACCTTATGGGTAGGAAGTCAAGTCAAGTCAGTTTTATTTGTATAGCACATTTAAAAACAACCCACATTGACCAAAGTGCTGTACATCAGTTCAGGTACTAAGAACGAACATACAATGGCACACAAACATAACAGCACATACATAAACAGTTCACAGCGCCCCCTCAGAGGGCCCCAAACGCTAGGGAGTAGAAATAGGTTTTGAGCCTGGACTTAAAGGAGTCGATGGAGGGGGCAGTTCTGATGGGGAGAGGGATGCTGTTCCACAGTCTAGGAGCTGCAACCGCAAAAGCGCGGTCACCCCTGAGCTTACGCCTAGACCGCAGGAAGGAACTGCAGGTGCTGGTTTAAACCGAAGATAGACACAAAATGCTGGAGTAACTCAGCGGGACGGGCAGCATCCCCGGAGAGAAGGAATGGGTGACGTTTTGGGTCGAGACCCGAAATACCACCCGTTCCTTCTCTCCAGAGATGCATCCTGTCCCACTGAGTTACTCCAGCATTTTGCGGCTATCTTCAATTACGATTTGAACCGGCGTCTGCAGTTGTTTTCTGACATAACAACATTATGTTCAGCATGGACGTTGTGGGCCGAAGGGCCTGTTCCTGTTGCAGTTCTGTTCTATGGAAAGTTTCCGGGCTTTTAAAGGCAGCTGGTCCATTTTGTCACGTGCATAAATTGATGCGTCCTTCTGCAGTTGTACAGGGCCCTAGTGAGACCGCACCTGGAGTACTGTGTGCAGTTGTACAGGGCCCTAGTGAGACCGCACCTGGAGTACTGTGTGCAGTTTTGGTCTCCAAATTTGAGGAAGGATATTCTTGCTATTGAGGACGTGCAGCGTAGGTTTACTAGGTTAATTCCCGGAATGGCGGGACTGTCGTATGTTGAAAGACTGGAGCAACTAGGCTTGTATACACTGGAATTTAGAAGGATGAGAGGAGATCTTATCGAAACGTATAAGATTATTAAGGGGTTGGACACGTCAGAGGCAGGAAACATGTTCCCAATGTTGGGGGAGTCCAGAACAAGGGGCCACAGTTTAAGAATAAGGGGTAGGCCATTTAGAACTGAGATGAGGAAAAACCTTTTCAGAGAGTTGTGAATCTGTGGAATTCTCTATCTCAGAAGGCAGTGGAGGCCAATTCTCTGAATGCATTCAAGAGAGAGCTAGATAGAGCTCTTAAGGATAGCGGAGTCAGGGGGTACGGGGAGAAGGCAGGAAAGGGGTACTGATTGAGAATGATCAGCCATGATCACATTGAATGGCGGTGCTGGCTCGAAGGGCCGAATGGCCTCCTCCTGCACCTATTGTGTATTGTATTGTATTGAATGTCAGCGTGCCTTTTGCGTTGAGCAGGGTTAGGAGCATGGAGCATCGGAGAAGTTCCACTTGCACTGCTCCTCGACATAAAATTCAGATTATTATTGTATTTCACCTATAATCAAATGAGCTTTCTCAGAGTCCCTGCCGTGCTGCATTCCACTTGTAATGTCAAGTTTGATATTTCCCTGCCCTTTCCCAGTTATTAACACACTGGTGCTGAGGGTTTATTGAATATACGAGGATACAAGACGGGTCGGCACGGTGGCGCAGCGGTAGAGTTGCCGCCTCACAGCGCCAGTGACCCAGGTTCGATCCCGACTACGGGCGCTGTCTGTACGGAGTTTGTACCTTCTCCCCGTGACCTGCATGGGTTTCCTCTGGGTGCTCCGGTTTGCTGCCGCACTCAAAGAATGTGCAGCTTTGTTGGTTAATTGGCTTCTGTATGTTGTCCCTAGAGTGTGTGTGTAGGATAGTGTTGGTGTAGAGAACAAACTAACAAACAAACAAGAGTTTTAGTTGATAGATAGACACAAAAAGCTGGAGTAACTCAGCGGGTCAGGCAGCATCTCTGGAGAGAAGGAATGGGCGACGTTTCGGGTCGAGACCCTTCTTCATTTTTATTACTATGTTTGAGTGGTTTGGCTTCAGATTTTGCCTGAATATTGTCTGGTTTCCCCCTGAAATATTGATCAGTTTCCTTTATAAGCGCATTACATAAATGAAACTCTTTCCTCGCTTTTACGATTGGGGTTAAAGTGAGTTAATTATATTGTCACTGGTGCAATATTTAGCGGCTGTGAGGGGAATGAAACATTTGACACGGAACATAATGTGGACTGTCAAGGCGTGAGTCCTCGAGGTGGAATATTCTGCCTGTGATTTGTCTTTGGGGCTTTTTGTGCAGGTTACAACGGCACAGGTTGGCTCAGCGAAGGCATAATTAGTACATGTCATATGATTTGGCCAGCTTAACGAAGATAAATGCAGTGAATGCACGTCGGGGAGGGGTCATAATCATCCTTGCCCTTTCCCTGACCTTATCAGACTGATTTTACTCTTTTTGCAAATTTTAAAATTTTCTATTTTTAAAACAAACTAGACCAAGTGGGGCCCAAACCTCTCCTGCATTGGTGCAGCACCCTCCCCTCCCCCCTCCCCCTCACTCCCCCCTCCCCCTTACTCCTCCCTCCCCTCCCCCTCCCTCCCACTCACCCACTCCATCCCCCCTCAACCCCCATTCCCCCCTCTCCCCCACTCCCCCACTCCATCCCCCCATCCCCCCTCTTCTTCCCCCACTCACCCACTCCATCCCAACTCAATCCCCCCTCCCCCCACTCACCCACTCCATCCCTCCTCACTCGCCCATTCCACCCCCCTCCCCCACTCAATCTCCCCTCCTCCCCCCACTCGCCCACCACCCGCCCTCAACCTCCCTTATCCCCCCCACTCACCCACTCCACCCCCCCTCAACCCCCACTCCCCCCCTCCCCCTCCCCCCCACCTCAACCCCCACTCCCCCCCTCCCCCTCCCCTCCACTCACCCACTCCACCCCCCCCCTCAACCCCCACTCCCCCCTCCCCCTCCCCCCCACTCATCCACTCCATCCCCCCTTCCCTCCCACCCACTCCATCCCCCCCTCAACCCCCATTCCCCCTCTGCTGCCTTCCCTCCATCAGTGGCGTCACCTCCCCTTCCCTCCTCCCCCCCCCCCCCCTCTCTCTCAGCCTTCCCAGGCTCGATATAGAAACAGATATTGGCATGTGTTGGCATGTGGGAGTTTCGTAAAGCATCTGCCCGAGCAGCGAGCTGTGAGAGAAGGCATTGGAGAGGGACTGGTAAAGGGTGAAACCAAGGAGAGAAAATGCAAAAGGAGCGTTTTGTGTTTTCCCATCGAATGTTGGCGGTGTCGGGCTGGCCACCATCCACCTCCCTCACAGACCATTGTGGACCCCATTGTGTCGTTAGAATGCGGCAGAATCTTCGGTCCCCTCCTCCCCGAGCACTTGGCAACATCCTGCTAATTAACCACGACCAAAGATAAACAAACAGCACAATCGATTGATTCACAGTTTTGCACTGGGCCACACTAATCCTCAATGGCCGCCGATGGCCTTGAGTGCTGGCTTCACACGGCGCTGAATGGCTGCCTCGAAGCTGAGCTGAGCGAGTGTGTGTGTGTGTGTGTGTGTGTGTGTGTGTGTCTTGGCGATCTCACTACTCAGCGATTCACTTCTTCCCTCTCTTCAGGAGTCAGATCTGCGTAGCGGGACTCCGAGAAACAACAGCCTTTGTGCTTTGGGGTTCAATGGCTGCCTCAACTATTGACTTGACTGTTCCCCTCCCAACTGACTTTGGGAAAGCGCTGCGTGTCAAAATCCCAGCGGGGCCGATACCTTTTTTCATTCTCTTTCCTTTGCCATTCTTGGCAGCCGCGTTAAAACGATCAGCAGCAGCTCCTGGCATGAATGCGAGCCACGTTTGGACCATCAGTGAATGGAACAAATGGCAGACACTAAAATGCCGGAGCAACTCAGCGGGTCCTGCAGCACCTCTGGGGAGAAGGAACGGGTGACGTTTCGGATCGACACCCTTCTTCAGACTCTCAGCCCGTTTCGGGCAGAAGTGTCTTGACCCCGAAACGTCACCCATCCCTTCCTCTCCAGAGATGCTGCCCATCCCGCTGAGTTACTCCAGCATTTTGTGTCTACACAGGAATTTAGAAGGATGAGAGGAGATCTTATCGAAACGTATAAGATTATTAAGGGGTTGGACACGTTAGAGGCAGGAAACATGTTCCCAATGTTGGGGGAAGTCCAGAACAAGGGGCCACAGTTTAAGAATAAGGGGTAGGCCATTTAGAACTGAGATGAGGAAAAACTTTTTCAGTCAGAGAGTTGTGAATCTGTGGAATTCTCTGCCTCAGAAGGCAGTGGAGGCCAATTCTCTGAATGCATTCAAGAGAGAGCTAGATAGAGCTCTTAAGGATAGCGGAGTCAGGGGGTATGGGGAGAAGGCAGGATCGGGGTACTGATTAAGAATGATCAGGCATGATCACATTGAATGGCGGTGCTGGCTCGAAGGGCCGAATGGCCTCCTCCTGCACCTATTGTCTATTGTCTATTGTCTATCTTCGATTTAAACCAGCGTCTGCAGTTCATTCCCACACAATAAAATAAATGAGTCTGAAGAACGGTCGCGACCCAAGACGTCACCTATTCCTTTTCCCCGGAGATCCAGAGTTCCACCACAACCAGATGGCAGTGCTAAACTACCGTCTACCTCATTGGTGACCCTCGGACTATCCTTGATCGGACTTTGCTGCCTTTACCTTGCAATAAACCTACCTTCCCAAGATATTCCTTCATCGTGTATCCACATACACTGTAAATGGCTCGATTGTAGCCAAGTGTCGTCTTTCCGCTGACTGATTAGCCCGCAACAAAAGCTTTTCACTGTACCTCGGTACACGTGACAACAAACAATAAGCTAAACCATCCACAGCGTACAGATACATGATGAGGGAATAACGTTCAGTGCAAGGTCTAGCCACTGTACTCATGTACAGTATGACAGGACTGGATAGCATGCCGAACAACCGCTTCACTGTACCTCTGTGCACGCGACAATAAATAGGGCCTCACAAGCAAGGATCTGTAAGAAGGAACTGCAGATGCTGGTTTATACAAAGTGCTGGAGTAACTGCGGGTCAGGCAGCATCTCTGGAGAAAAAGAATGGGTGACGTTTCGGGTCGGAACTCTTCTTCAGACTTAAGGTAGAGGTGGGGGGGGAGGGGGGAGTAAACTGGAGGCGAGAAAAGGCCAGAACAAAATGGGGCAACAGATGTCCTCAGGAAGGGTGGAGCCCACAATGGCACATTGTTGGCTGGAGAAGGTGTGACACAAGGATGGGAACAGTGGGACTGGTGGGACAAGTAGGGTGGTGGAGTGAGTGGGAGAGAGGGGAGGGCAGCCAATGCAGCATTTGAAACTGAAGTGCTGCTTTCACATTGCCGACGGTGATGCAGCTGATAGCGCCAGAGTTCCCAGGTTCGATCCTGACCTCGGGTGCTGTCTGGGTTGAGTTTGCACGTTCTCCCCGTGACCCCTGGATGCTCCTGCCTTCTGCCACATCCCAACGACGTGCGGGCTTGCAGCTTTCCAGAACCAGGGGCCACAGTTTAAGAATAAGGGGTAGGCCATTTAGAACGGAGATGAGGAAAAACTTTTTCAGTCAGAGAGTTGTGAATCTGTGGAATTCTCTGCCTCAGAAGGCAGTGGAGGCCAATTCTCTGAATGCATTCAAGAGAGAGCTAAATAGAGCTCTTAAGGATAGCGGAGTCAGGGGGTATGGGGAGAGGGCAGGAACGGGGTACTGATTGAGAATGATCAGCCATGATCACATTGAATGGTGGTGCTGCCTCGAAGGGCCGAATGGCCTCCTCCTGCACCTATTGTCTGTTGTCTATCGTTATTTGCAACCTCTGCAAATTGACCGTGATGAGCAGGGAGTGGATGAGAAAGTGGGATATCATTGAACTTGTGTGAATGGGGGATCGCTGGTCGGCGTGGACTCGGTTGGCCGAAGAGCCTGTTTCCATGCTGTATCTCTAAACTGAACAATATAATTCAGGAAGCACAGGAGCACCAGCTGAACTAGGCTTTTAATGCGAGTGGGGACATTGATAACAAGGTCATACCTAGCCTCAGACCATTTTCTTCCGATATATACAGTAACAATGCAAATCTATATTTTAACTAGGGTTGCCAACTGTCCTGTATTAGCCGGGACATCCCGTATATTGGGCTAAATTGGTTAGTCCCGTACGGGACCGCCCTTGTCCTGTATTAAGCCCGGGAGCGCTGTAGGCCCGAATGCTGAAGGCCCAGTCGCTGTAGGCCTGGTCAGTGTAGGCCCGGACGCTGTAGGCCCGGACACTGTAGACCCTGACACTGTAGGCCCGGTCAGTGTAGGCCCGGACACTGTAGGCCCGGACGCTGTAGGCCCGGACGTTGTAGGCCCAGGGGACGCTGTAGGCCCGGACACTGTAGGCCCGGACGCTGTAGGAAAAAAACTGCAGATGCTGGTTAAAATCTGTGCCTTCCTGCTCTGGACAGTGTACTCGGGACAGTGTAGGCCTAAAGGCCCAGGGGCAACCTGACGGAGGTTGCGTAGCAACCCGCCTCCTGGCCCGGGCGGCTGCCATTGATGGAGCGGGAGCACGTGGCCACTGGCTAGGTGAGGTCACGTGGGGCACGGGGCGGTGACGTCACCTTGTCCTGTATTTGGGAGTGAGATAGTTGGCACCTCTAGTTTTAACCCAGCAGGAATCCATGAAGTCACATATTGTCAGTCTGAAGAAGGGTCTCGACCCGAAACGTCACCCATTCCTTCTCTCTCGAGATGCTGCCTGACCTGCTGAGTTACTCCAGTATTTTGTGAATAAATACCTTCGATTTGTACCAGCAACTGCCATCTGCAGTTATCTTCTTAAGTCACATATTTCGAGAGCTACCTCATCAGGTATTACTTGTTGCAAAGAAGATTTGTGTTGGCACTTTAAACCTTGCAAAAATTAACATTTTCCTCCAGGGAGATTTTCAGGTTTATTAAAGATATTGGTTTTGCGATAATATTTGCCAGATATTTTCTGCAAAGATTGACCAAGGCTCTTAAGACACACTTCAACGCCATAATCCAGGATCGTGGATGGAGAGATCACAAAATAGACCAGGCACATCGTAACTTGACCCTTCCACTTCATCTCCACCAAAGATAGTAGAGCAGAGCAAGATAGACCACTCGACC
Source organism: Rhinoraja longicauda (assembly GCF_053455715.1). Taxonomy (NCBI): domain Eukaryota; kingdom Metazoa; phylum Chordata; class Chondrichthyes; order Rajiformes; family Arhynchobatidae; genus Rhinoraja; species Rhinoraja longicauda. Next base: position 38,802,649 of record NC_135970.1, on the reverse strand, counting down.
CTAAAAACCGTAGTGCTTCACGACGCCATTTTAGTAAGCAGAAACTTGCAGAAACATTTAAAAAGAAAAATAACAAAGATCTGGGAATTGATAGATGAGATATATTCTGCATTTTTACGGTATCATCACACATACTGTTCCCCCAAAACACTGATTACACTGCGAGAGACAGAGAGGAGGGCGGGTTTTGCTTACTAAAATGGCGGACGTTACGCTCCTTTGCGTTCTGGACTTCAGTATAGGCTATTTTGACGGAGTGGTTCATCTTGCTCCTCTAGTATCTTTGATCTCCACTGATAAGTGAGCAGGTTTACATTAATAAAACATTATTTTAAAAAATATAGACAGGCAAGGCCAACATTTAGTGGAAAGAAGGAACTGCAGATGCTGGTTTATACCAAAGAAAGAGACAAAGTGCTGGAGTAACTCAGCGGGTCAGGCGGCATCCCTGGTGAACGTGGATGGGCGACGTTCCAGGTCGACCCTGTTTCCAAGGCCAGCATTTCTTGTCCACCCTTAATTGACCTCAAACTGTGGCGGTTTTCGTGATGGGTTGACAGTGTAAACTAGTTGTTGATCTAGCCTTGATAATTACTTGGGAGCCAGACTTCAACCATGGCGCGGTTTGCGCGGACGTCTCTCGACAGGTTCAGGAGTAGTTCTTTACATCGGCGAGACCAAGCGCTGACTGGGCGATCGTTTGGCTGAACACCTGCACTCAGTCTGACTTGGCCTACGTGACCTCCCAGTTACCAATCGCTTTAACTCCCCTTCTCATTCCCACTCTGACCTTTCTGTCCTGGGCCTCCTCCACTGCCCAACGCAACTTGGAGGAACGGCACCTCATATTTCGCTTGGGCAGCTTACACCCCAGCGGTATGAACATGGAGCTCTAGGCAGTGGAGGCCACTTCACTGGATGAATTTAAAAGAGAGTTAGATAGAGCTCTAGGGGCTAGTGGAATCAAGGGGTATGAAGAGGTAGGCACGGGTTACTGATTGTGGAGGATCGGCCATGATCACAATGAATGAGCCAAATGGCCTCCTCCTGCACCTATTTTCTATGTTTCTGTGTTTCTATGATTTCTCTAATTTCAAGTAACCCTCGCTTTCCCTCTCTCTCCATCCCCCCCCCCCCCCCCCCCCCCCCAGTCATCCTGCTAGTTTCACTGTTCGTATCACTTCATTATCCCCTCATCCCCAGCTAACAATGGACCATTGTGTGCTCCTCCTCTCCTGAGTCATCGGTGCCGGCTCTGATTTGTTCTGCACCTTTTTCAAACCTCTAGTTTCCCTCTCCACCGACTCTCAGTCTGAGGAAGGGTCGAGACCCGAAATGTCAGCGACTCCTCTTCTCCAGAGATGCTGCCCGTCCCGCTGATTTCCCCCAGCATTTTGTGTCTATCTTCGGTTCAGGAGGAGCATCTTCCAACAGCCATCAGACGCTTGGACACTGGAGTCATGGAGTGATTCAGTGTGGAAACAGGCCCTTCCGCCCAACGCACTGACTAACCCTAATCAGCCCTTGCCCATCCAAATCCCTGCGTAACCTATCGCCGAGAATACTCTACAGTAACTTTCCAATGACAGATGTTGAGCTCACCGCCCTACAGTTCCCAGCATTTTCCCTGCAGCCCTTCTTGTAAAGAGGCACAACATCTGCCACCCTCCAGTCTTCCGGCACCTCTCCTGGATTTAAAGACAACTTGCAAATTTCAACCAGGGCTCCCGTTATTTCCTCTCTGCTTTCCCACAATGTCCTCGGATATCTCGGGCCAGTCCCTGGAGTGTTGTCTACCTTCGTACACGATAAGTGCCTTCAGCACCTCTTCGACCGCAACACACTGACTAACTGGGAACTTCTGTGGACTTTGGTGGCACGAAGGACGTTGAGCTGTGGGGCTTTTTGCAGTAGTATTGGGTTGTTACTTGGAAAATGGCGCCAAAGCACGGCGTCTCCTGAATGCGGGATTTATTTATTTATTTGTTTGTTTGTTACTTTATTGTTATTGTGATGGTGCGTGCAACAGAATTCAGGCGCACTGCCTGAGCGGAGCTCGAATGTCCAAGATTTATTTATTCGTGTCATCGCACAGCTGTTTGTCAATCGCGAGCGGATTTTAGTGCCACGCCATTGGCCTGTGCAAGATCCTTTACAGTGCGTGTGTCATGCAGCAGGTCACAGCTCAGGAGATGTTCCATCGTCTGGAGGTCCCGTCCACACTCGCAGTCTGCCGCGTCTTCAGTACATCCCCGCGTCAGCACGTTCGACTTGCCCCTCCCCCGTGCCTGTCCGCAGTCTGGTGAGGACATGGCGGGACGTTCTCATCGTGGCCCCTGTCAGATTCCACCTGCATCTGCGAATCCTGCCACTATATCCAATGCACAAGATGAAAAAATAACAATAAAATAACTGTAAAACAAAGTGAGAAAAATAAAAATTGTTCATGCACTGACATGCACACACTGTGACACACACACACTGTGACACACACACACTGTGACACACACACACACACACACTGTGACACACACACTGTGACACACACACACACACTGTGACACACACACTGTGACACACACACTGACACACACACACTGTGACACACACACACTGTGACACACACACACACACACACTGTGACACACACACTGTGACACACACACTGTGACACACACACACTGACACACACACACTGTGACACACACACACACACTGTGACACACACTGTGACACACACACACACACACTGTGACACAGACTGACACACACACACACACACACACTGTGACACACACACACTGTGATACACACACTGTGACACACACACTGTGACACACACACACTCACACACGCACTCACACACACACACTGTGACTCACACACACACCCACATACGGACACACTCACACTCACACACACACCTACATACGGACACACACACACACTCACACACACACACACACACCCACATACGGACACACACACACTCACACACACACACACACACACACACTTACACACACACACACACTTACACACACACACACACTCACACACACACACACACTGTCACACACACACACTGACACACACGCGCACTGTGACACACAGACACACACACACACACTGTGACACACACACACACACACACACACACGCAGATTCACATACGCACACACATTATGCCTACGCATGCACCCTTATCAGAATATAAGATATTGCATAGAAAAGTATTATAAAAATAAATATTACTAGACCAAGTGGACCCGTTGGGCCCAAACCTCTCCTGCATTGGTGCAGCACCCTCTCCTCCCCCCCTCCCCCCACTCCTCCCTCCACTCCCCCCTCCCCTCTCCCCTCCCCCTCCCCTCCCCCTCCCCTCTCCCCCCACTCCCCCCTCCCCCTCCCCTCCCCCTCCCCTCTCCCCCCACTCCCCCCTCCCATTTCCTCCCTCCCCTGACCCTCCCTCCCACCAAACCCCTCCTCTCCCCTCCCCTCTTCCTAGGAGGTAGATTTAAACTTTAAAATGTGAATAACTTTAAAAATATAACATCGATTTCAATAAAACTACCATTTTTACCATTAAAGGGACAACGGTGAGTAAGGATGGGCCTGAAATTGTCGCGCTATCGTGTAGCGTTTTGGCTGAAGTTCAGTCACAAACAAGATAACAAACGAGAGTTTTAGTATATAGATAAATGAATATATCAGTATTGCACAAAGGCAGGTGTTGTACAGTGTAAATATTGTCTATGGGGGGATCAGTTGACTATCATATCATATATATACAGCCGGAAACAGGCCTTTTCGGCCCACCAAGTCCGTGCCGCCCAGCGATCCCCGTACATTAACACCATCCTACACCCACTAGGGACAATTTTTTTTTTATTTTTACATTTACCCAGCCAATTAACCTACATACCTGTACGTCTTTGGAGTGTGGGAGGAAACCGAAGATCTCGGAGAAAACCCACGCAGGTCACGGGGAGAACGTACAAACTCCTTACAGTGCAGCACCCGTAGTCAGGATCGAACCTGAGTCTCCGGCGCTGCATTCGCTGTAAAGCAGCAACTCTACCGCTGCGCTACCGTGCCGACTATTTCCGTACACTTGCTAATCATGCTGGGGTACTGCCACACTCCAGCGGGATGTTTGCAAGTAAAGAATGTCACTGTGTGTTTGCACTTTGTGTAAACATGTGACAATAAAAAAAAAACATTGGACCATTATTCATTTAATAAGTTCAAATGTATTACACATCACCGATGAGTAACAGTGTTTGCAGGCCAGTTGTGCTGCTGCAAGTACGGACTTCATTGTACACTAGACCAAGTGGACCCGTTGGGCCCAAACCTCTTCTGCATTGGTGTAGCACCCTCTCCTCCCCCTCCCTCCTCCTCCCTCCTTCCCCCCTCTCCTCCCCCACTCCCCCCCCCCCCCCCTCCCCCCTCCCTCCCTCCCTTCTTAGGAGATAGATTTAAACTGTTAAATGCGAATAACTTTAAAAATATAACACCGATTTCAATGAAACTTCTTCCATTAGCACCAAAGGGACAACCATGAATAAGGTGGGGCCTAAAAATGTCATGCTATCACGTACCGTTTTAGACAATAGACAATAGACAATAGGTGCAGGAGGAGGCCATTCGACCCTTCGAGCCAGCACCGCCATTCAATGTGATCATGGCTGATCATTCTTAATCAGTACCCCGTTCCTGCCTTCTCCCCGTACCCCCTGACTCCGCTATCCTTAACAGCTCTATCTAGCTCTCTCTTTTGGCTGTAGTTCAGGAACAAACAAACAAAGTTTTGGTATATAGATATGATACTGACAGACTTTTTGAGCGGCCATGGTGGCGCAGCGGTAGAGTTGCTGCCTTACAGCGATTGCAGCGTCGGAGACCCGGGTTCGATCCCGACTACGGGCGCCGTCTGCACGGAGTTTGTACGTTCTCCCCGTGACCTGCGCGGTTTTCGCCGAGATTTTCGGTTTCCTCCCACAACTCCAAATGCGTGCGGGTTTGTAGGTTAATTGGCTTGGTGTAAATGTACATTGTCCCTCGTGTGTGTATGTGTGTGTGTGTGTGTAGGATGGTGCTAGTGTGCGGGGATCGCTGGTCGGTGGGCCGAAGGGCCTCGTTTCCGCGCTGTATCTCTAAGCTAAACTAAACTAGACTCTTGAGGTCAGATGCTGGGCCAGGGAAGATCAGGCAGTCTGCTTGCGTTCTCCCACAGTTGTTAGCGAGCGAGGTGGGTGTTTACAACAATCTAGTCGTCTCATGTTCTCCATTATCACCACTAAGGTTTTCACATCAGCTACTGGATTTAAATTGCCGAGCCACTGGGCTTGGAGTTGAACTCTTGTTGGCAGGTCAACAGCTCAGAATTCTGCAATCCCACATCGCTAATAAACAGCAGGGAGACAAAGCAGTTTATTGCAGAAACAACGAACTGCAGATGCTGGTTAATACCAAAGACACTCACACAGAGTGCTGGAGTAACTCAGCGGGTCAGGCAGCATCTCTGGAGAAAAAAGGATGGGTTTAGTTTAGTTTGGACCAGCGATCCCCGCACACTAACACTATCCCACGCACATTTGTGACAATTTACAATAATACCAAGCCAATTAACCTACAAACCTGTGTCTAGTTATGACATCTCGGTCTTTGGGCTGTGGGAGGAAACCGGAGTTTACGGACAAAACCCACGCAGGCCACGGGGAGAACGTACAAACTCCGTACAGACAGCACCCGTGGTCAGGATCGAACCCGGTTTCTGGCGCTGTGTGGCAGCAACTCTACCGCCGCGCCACCGTGCTGCCCCTGACTGGTCGTTCAATCTGAAGAAGGGTCCCGACCAGAAATGTCACCTATCCTTTTTCTCCGCCTGACCCGCTGAGTTACTCCAGCACTTTGTGTCGATCTCTGCTGTTAACCAGCATCTGCGGTTCCTTCCTACACAGTTTGTCTGGCTTACCTTGCTGCCTGTTTCCCAGTGTTTTATGGGTGAGGTTGCTGTTGTCTACTAGAAACATAGAAAAATAGGTGTAGGAGTAGGCCATTCGGCCCTTCGAGCCAGCACCGCCATTCAATATTATTATGGCTGATCATCCACAATCAGTGCCCCGTTCCTGCGTTCTCCCCATATCCCTTGATTCCGTTAGCCCTAAGAGCTAAATCTAACACTCTCTTGAAAACCCCCAGTGAATTGTCCTCCACTGCCCTCTGTGGCAGAGAATCCCACAGATTCACAACTCCATTGGTGAAACAATTTTTCCTCATCTCAGTCCTAAATGGCCTCCCCCTTATTCTTAAACTGTGACACTAATTGGTGAAATCTACAGACCCCCAAATAGTAGCCCGGATGTAGGATGTAAGATGCAGCAGGAGTTAAAACTGGCATGTAACAAAGGTAATGCCACTGTGGTGATGGGCGATTTCAATATGCAGGTAGACTGGGAAAATCAGGTTGGCTCTGGACCCCAAGAAAGAGAGTTTGTAGAGTGCCTCCGAGATGGATTCTTAGAACAGCTTGTAATGGAACCTACCAGAGAAAAGGCAATTCTGGATTTAGTGTTGTCCAATGAACCAGATTTGATAAAGAGAACTCGAGGTAAAGGAAGCGCTTGGAGGTAGTGATCATAATATGATTCGATTTAATCTGCAATTTGAGAAGGAGAAGGTTAAATCGGAAGTGTCAGTGTTGCAGTTGAACAAAGGGGACTATGAAGGCATGAGAGAAGAGCTGGCCAAGGTAGACTGGAAAGGGATCCTAGCAGGAATGACGGTGGAACAGCAATGGCAGGAATTTCTGGGCATAATCCAGAAGACGCAGGATCATTTCATTCCAAAAAGGAAGAAAGATTCTAAGGGGAGTAGGAGGCAACCGTGGCCGACAAGGGCAGTTAGGGATGGAATAAAACTAAAAGAAAAGATGTAGAACACAGCAAAGAGTAGCCGGAAGCCAGAGGATTGGGCAACTTTCATAGGACAACAGAAGGTAACAAAACGGGCAATACGGGCTGAAAAGATGAAGTACGAGGGGAAGCTGGCCAAGAATATAAAGAAGGACAGTAAAAGCTTCTTTAGATATATTAAGAGAAAAAGAGTAGCAAAGTCAAATGTGGGTCCCTTGAAGGCAGACACGGGGGAAATTATTATGGGTAACAAAGAAATGGCAGAAGAGTTGAACAGGTACTTTGGATCTGTCTTCACTAAGGAAGACACAAACAATCTCTCAGATGTACTGGAGGACAGAGGATCTAGGGAGGTAGAGGAACTGAAAGAAATTTTAATTAGGCGAGAAATAGTATTGGGTAGACTAATGGGACTGAAGGATGATAAATCCCCTGGGCCTGATGGTCTGCATCCCAGGGTCCTCAGGGAGGTGGCTCTAGAAATAGTGGACGCATTGGTGATCATTTTCCAATGTTCAATAGATTCAGGATCAGTTCCTGTGGATTGGAGGGCAGCTAATGTTATCCCACTTTTCAAGAAAGGAGCGAGAGAGAAAACAGGGGAATTACAGGCCAGTTAGCCTGACTTCGGTGGTGGGAAAGATGCTGGAGTCAATTATTAAAGAGGTAATAACGGTGCATTTGGATAGCAGTAAAAGGATAAGTCCAAGTCAGCATGGATTTATGAAAGGGAAATCATGCTTGACTAATCTTCTGGAATTTTTTGAGGACGTGACAAGTAAAATGTATGAAGGGGAGCCAGTGGATGTAGTGTATCTAGACTTTCAGAAAGCCTTTGATAAGGTCCCGCACGGGAAATTGGTGACATGGTATTGGGGGTAGGGTGTTGACATGGATAGAAAATTGGTTGGCAGACAGGAAGCAAAGAGTAGGAGTAAACGGGTCCTTTTCAGAATGGCAGGCAGTGGCGAGTGGAGTGCCGCAAGGCTCGGTGTTGGGGCCGCAACTGTTTACCATATATATTAATGATTTGGAAGAGGGAATTAGAAGCAACACTAGCAAGTTTGCAGATGATACAAAGCTGGGTGGCAGTGTAAACTGTGAAGAGGATGTTAGGAGGTTGCAGGGTGACCTGGACAGGTTGAGTGAGTGGGCAGATGCGTGGCAGATGCTGTATAATATAGATAAATGTGAGGTTATCCACTTTGGTGGCAGAAACAAGGAGGCAGATTATTATCACAATGGAGTTAGGTTAGGTAAGGGGGAGGTGCAGCGAGACCTGGGGGTCCTTGTACATCAGTCACTGAAAGTTGGCATGCAGGTACAGCAGGCAGTGAAGAAAGCGAATGGAATGTTGGCCTTCATAACAAGAGGATTTCAGTATAGGAGTAAAGAGGTTCTTATGCAGTTGTACAGGGCCCTGGTAAGACCACATCTGGAGTATTGTGTACAGTTTTGGTCTCCTAATTTGAGGCAGGACATCCTTGTAATTGAGGCAGTGCAGCGTAGGTTCATGAGATTGATCCCCGGGATGGTGGGACTGTCATATGAGGAAAGATTGAAAAGACTAGCCTTGTATTCACTGGAGTTTAGAAGGATGAGAGGGGATCTTATAGAAACATATAAAATTATAAAAGGACTGGACAAGCTAGATGCAGGAAAAATGTTCTCAATGTTGGGCGAGTCCAGAACCAGGGGCCACACAGTCTTAGAATAAAGGGGAGGCCATTTAAAACTGAGGTGAGAAAAAACTTTTTCACCCAGAGAGTTGTGAATCTGTGGAATTCTCTGCCACAAAGGGCAGTGGAAGCCAAATCACTGGATGGATTTAAGAGAGAGTTAGATAGAGCTCTAGGGGCCAGTGGAATCAAGGGATATGGGGAGAAGGCAGGCACGGGGTATTGATTGGGGACGATCAGTCATGATCACAATGAATGGCGGTGCTGGCTCAAAGGGCCGAATGGCCTCCTCCTGCACCTATTGTCGATGTTTCTATGTTTCTATGTTTCTATGTACTTGAGTTTAAACTGATTGTTTCTATGCATGGTATATCTGATCTGTTTGGATAGCGTGAAACTCTAAGCTTTTCACTGCACCTCAGTACACATGACAATAATAAACCTAAACCCACTGTCTATGAATATCCATTGGATTTCATTACCTCCCTGGCAAGATAGACACAAAATGCTGGAGTAACTCAGCGGGACTGGCAGCATCTCTGGGGAGAAGGAATGGGCGACGTTTCGGGTCGAGACCCTTCTTCAGTCTGAGCATTCAGAGATGCTGCCTTGTCCCGCTGAGTTATTCCAGCATTTTTGTCCCCTTCTGTTGAAACCAGCATCTGCAGTTCCTTCCTTAATCCATGCCTCTCTGGCAAGCATTGTTTGTTTCTTTGGTAAAGTGAAGTGAAGTAAAGATGACAAACAATAGCTTGCCAGAGAAGTAATGGGAACTGGATTCAAAATGCTGGAGTAACTCAGTGGGTTAAGGTCAGCATCTCTGGGGAGAAGGAATGGGCGACGTTTCGGGTCGAGCCACTTCTTCAGACTCGACCCTAAAACGTCGCCCCTTCCCTTCTCCCCAGAGACGCTGCCTGGCCCGCCGAGTTACTCCAGCGTGCTGCGCCTGTCCTGGGCGTCTGCAGTTCCTTCCTGCACAAGTAATGGAATCTGACGGACATTCAACTCCAAGCAACGAGCCGATTAGATCATTGCACCGAGCAGCTGAGAATTAAACATGCAACGGCGCATTTGAAGTGTGCATCATTGAAATGCGTAGCAGTGGATTCACGTTGTGGAATGAGCATTGTAGGGAGCAAGCTGGCCCGTTTAGATTTTAGTGTGCATTATGTTCATTAATTGTAATCCCTCGGCAAGTGGACGGACAGGGAAAGCAAATGTGTGGCCTGTCTATGATAACGTGCGGCAATGTGTACGGGATGGTTTTGCTGATGTGTGCCTGTTTTATTAATACCGCACGTGTGTTAAAACTGCTAACGTGTCTGTATTTGTGTTGATAAACCTTGGTTTGTCACCCCCCCCCCCTCCCCAACAGAATGCTACATTCTTCGCTAAATGCGTTAAGTGCCATCTTTTTATCAAGCTCAGTGCTCCTCTGAGCTGACGTACTAGGAAGTGTCGTATGGCTAGAAATAGAGCGTTCAATTAGCGTGCCATACTGCTTCTGAGCTTAACTTTGCTTTCATTTTCAATACCTGTCAAGGAGTGGTGCAGGAAGGCAAACTGCAGGCGCTGGTTTAAACTGAAGGTAGACACAAAGTGCTGGAGTAACTCAGCGGGACGGGCACCATCTCTGGAGAGAAGGAAAGGGTGATGTTTCGGGTCGAGACCCTTCCTTCAGACTGTGTGAATCAGTTCACAGAACGTGGGGCAGTACATCCAGCACAAGAACATGGTGGCCTTCAGCACAACAAGACCAATTTAGACTTTAGACAATAGACAATAGACGCAGGAGTAGGCCATTCGGCCCCTCGAGCCAGCACCACCATTCAATGTGATCATGGCTGATCATTCTCAATCAGTACCCCGTTCCTGCCTTCTCCCCACTACGGCGCCGAAACAGGCCCTTCGGCCCACCGAGTCCGTGCCGACCAGCGATCACCCCCACACACTGGCACTATCCTACACACGGGGGACGATTTACATTTTACTGAAGCCGATTAACCTGCAAACATGTACGCGACTTTGAAATGTGGGAGGAAACCCCGGAGAAAACCCACGCGGTCACGGGGAGAACGTACAAACTCCGTGCAGACATGGAACCTGGGCTACTGGCACCACCAGGCAGTAACTCTACCGCTGCTCCACACCACATTCCCTATCTGCCTGCACACAGTCCATATCCCTCTATTCCCTGCACATGCATTTGCCAATCCTCCAATCTCTTCAGCGCCACGACCCGTGTCTTCCTCCACCGCCACTCCCAGCAGAGTGCGTTCCAGGCACCCTCCACCGTCTGTGGCGTGTGAACGAAAACGCGCGGAGACATCTTTAATAAGTGCAGGGGCCGTGAGGAACATTTACTGGCTGGCGTTGCACTTGAGAAAATCTCAGCTAAACGACAAGACGAGGAGCTTTTAGCACAAATCACAGGGCGTGCAGTCCGAGCACGGACTTAAACGGAATGACATTTATACCCCGTGTTTCAAATCCTCGATGCATCCCCAAACCACTTTGCAGAATGAAATTGTACCTGAAGCATGTTGTTAATGTTGTGGGAGATTAGAGCAGGATTGGCATGCCCCCAACTCTCACGAACAACAGTGTGGTGAGGATGGTGTCACCTGTTTCAGTTGAGTGTTCAGTCTTGGGCCGAGTGTTTTGCCGGTGGGCAGGATAATGAAACGTGCCCTCCTACTCTCCCTTCAACTGCTACCTTGGGATCTTGGCTCAGCGGTAGAGTCGCTGCCTGACAGCGCCAGACCCAGGCCCGATCCAATAGACAAGAGACAATAGGTGCAGGAGGAGGCCATTCGGCCCTTCGAGCCAGCACCGCCATTCAATGTGATCATGGCTGATCATTCTCAGTCAGTACCCCGTTCCTGCCTTCTCCCCATACCCCCTGACTCCGCTATCCTTAAGAGCTCTATCTAGCTCTCTCTTGAATGCATTCAGAGAATTGGCCTCCACTGCCTTCCGAGGCAGAGAATTCCACAGATTCACAACTCTCTGACTGAAAAAGTTTTTCCCTCGTCTCCGTTCTAAATGGCCTACCCCTTATTCTTAAACTGTGGCCCCTTGTTCTGGACTCCCCCAACATTGGGAACATGTTTCCTGCCTCTAACGTGTCCAACCCCTTAATAATCTTATACGATCCCGACCACGGTTGCTCGTCCCTACTGAGTTAATCAAATAAAAGGTATCACAAGATGCCGGAGTAACTCAGCGGGTCAGGCAGCATCTCAGGACATCTTGTCCTGCCCCCCTGACATCAGCCTGAAGAAGTTTATTCACAAAATGCTGGAGTAACTCAGTGGGTCAGGCAGTCTGAAGAAGGGTCTGTGGTGAATCTGTGGGATTGATTGTCACGGGTGGCCATGGAGGCCAAGTCAATGGATTGTGTTTTCATGTGGAGATTGACAGATTCCTGATTAGTACGGGTGTCAGGGTTTATGGGGGAGAAGGCAGGAGAATGGGGTTGAGAGGGAGAGATAGATCAGCCATGATGAAAGGGCTGGGTGGACTTGACGGACCAAAGTGCCTACTGATGTTCCGATGACACGAACTTATGAATAAAAGACACACCTTTACAATGGAGATGAGGAGGAATGTCTGGAGCCAGAGGGCAGCGAGTCTATGGGTTTCAGATGGCTGTGGAGGCCAAGTCTTTGGGTATTTTTAAAGCAGAGATTGACAGAGATTGCCTTACTGTGTCTCTAAACTAAACTGAAGACTTCGCCAGCCAGCTGCCTGACTGATATTAGGATGCCTCTAACTCACACACTGTCGAGAAAATTGTCCTTACAAAATCAGCAGGGGTCAGTCAGCACACTAACAGTGGAGCCAGTACTGGTATCAAGACAGTAACTTCTCATTGAAGAGATACAGTGCGGAAACAGGCCCTTCGGCCCACCGAGTCCGCACCGACCAGCAGTCCCTGCACACTAATGCTACCTGACACACACTAAGGACAATTTACATTTACACCAAGCCAATTAACCTATAAACCTGTACGTCTTTGGAGTGTGGGAGGAAACCGAAGATCTCCGAGAAAAACCACGCAGGTCACGGGGAGAACGTACAAACTCCGTACAGACAGCGCCCGTAGTCAGGATCGAACCCGGATCTCTGGCGCTGTGAGGCAGCAACTCTACCGCTGCGCCACCGTGCCGCACTGAGCTGGGATCGCTGGTCGGCGCGGACTCAGTGGGCAAAAGGGCCTGTTTCCGCGCTGTATCTCCAAACTAAAACTAAACGAGAATGGGCGAAAAGAGAGATTGGGCATTGTGAATGCAGATCACGGAATATCACCAGAGATTAACATTTTTATTGAAACTAAGCAAATAACTCACCAGCACTTACTTGCAGAGGGAGAAACTGAAGAATTAAGAAGTAATGTTGAGTGTGCGCGACATTAGTTGGCTCAGCCTGACAACCGTTGTAGCCAAGCGGATTGTTATTTGGTTTTCCCACCATTTGCCTTGTGGTCATTTTCTCAGAATTACAATGAGCGTTGGGTGTTAGTTAGATGCTTCAACAGATTTTGTGCATGTGGAGCGTTGTTGACAGAGAGTGTCGGTGGGGACACTGTGTATTTTTGGGAAGTCAATATTAGAGTTTTGTCTCGTGCAGCATGGCTAATTGGTTAATAACTGTCTGAGGGAGCTGGGAAATTTAATTTCGTTTTAGTTTAGAGAGGCAGCGTGGGAAAAGACCCTTCGGCCCACCGAGTCCACGCCGACCAGCGATCGCCTGTGTACACTAGCCCTGACCGACACTCCAGGGACAATTTAAAGAAGCCAATTAACCTACAAAACCTGCACGTCTTTGGTATTTATTCACAAAATGCTGGAGTAACTCAGCAGGTCAGGCAGCATCTCAGGAGAGAAGGAATGGGTGACGTTTCGGGTCGATACCCTGTTTTCTTCAGACTGAAGAAGGGTCTCGACCCGAAACGTCGCCCATTCCTTCTCTCCTGAGATGCTGCCTGACCTGCTGAGTTACTCCAGCATTTTGTGAATAAATACCTTCCGTTTGTACCAGCGTCTGCAGTTATTTTCTTGCACGTCTTTGGAATGTGGGAGGAAACTGGAGCACCCGGAGAAAACCCACGCAGTCACGGGGAGAACGTGCAAACTCTGCACAGACAGCACCTGTGGTCAGGATCGAACCCGGGTCTCTGGCGCTGTGAGGCTGTGACTCCACCACTGCGCCACCGTGCCGCCCACAACAGTGTACTGGAAAACATATTGAAGGATTTGTATTCCACGAGTCAATATCACGCGACATTTTTTTTGTCAATACAAATATTTCCCTCAGGGGCAGAATGGATCAAAGCTGCCATGCAAGTGTCCACAGCACAGGGGTTGTGGTGGTGAAGATTCAAGATTCAAGATTCAAGATAGATTCAAGATTCAAGATATCTTTATTTGTCATCCAAAAACAAGTTTTTTGGACGAAATTTCGTCACCCACAGTCCAACAATAAGAGCAATAAAATAAGCAAATTACACAACCCCAACCAACACAAAACCCCCCAAAAAGAAACATCCATCACAGTGAGTCTCCTCCAGTCCCCTCCTCACTGTGATGGAAGGCCAGAATGTCTTTTTCTCTTCCCCTGCCGTCTTCTCCTGCGGTCAGGCTGTTGTCGTTGCCATGTTCCAGGCTGCGCCGGACGGTGAAATGTCCGCAACGGGCCGACCCAAGCCCCGCTGCAAGTCGGGGCGGTCGTGGCTCCCGACATTGAAGCCCCCGCCGAGCAGAGAAAATTCCGTGGCCTATTTCAGGCCGCGCCGGACGGTGAAATATCCGCGGCGGGCCGACCCAAGCCCTGCGATCCGGGGCGGGCGAACACGCTGCCGCTGCCGGAGCTCCCGATGTCGGCATCCACGCGGCCCGAGCCTAAGGCGAGTCGCAGCCGCTCCCGCAGTCTCCGAGAACGGCCGGCTCCGCTGATGGTGAGTCTGGTCCGCGGGCTCTGCGAACCAGAGCCCTGGAGGCCGCCAGCTCCAGGAGTTGGGCCGATGGTAGGCCGCAGCAGGAACGGAGACACGGCCCAGAAAACAAAGGTCGGGTCTCCGTTCGGAAGGGACACATATTTACAATGTTACAGTTCCCCCCCTCCCCCCCACATACACACATAGTACAAAAACACAAAAACACCACATCACAACTACAATTAAGACAACAAAAACAACAAAAACACAAAGACAAATGGACTGCAGGTGAGCCGCAGCTGCTAGGGCAGCGCCGCCATCTTCAGTTTCCCAGGGCACCGCCTGATGACAAAGGCAGGAAACTGTCCACATGCATCGCCGTGCACCTCCAGTTATTGATCCCTTCAGTTGAAGATTGAAACTGTAGGAAGAACGATTCAGTCTCTCGTGTAAAACGCACTCTCTGGGTTGTTAAACCTGGGACATACTCAATCTGGGCTGGTCCTGCTGAGAGTCGAAAGTATAAATTGTAATCCTCCCTTCTGGCTGCTTTATGAGGAGAGACTGTAGACTTTAGACTTGTACACGGCGGGGAAACAGGCCCTTCGGCCCACCGAGTCCGTGCTGACCTGCACTCATCCCCGCACACCGGCACTATCCGACACAGTTTACAATTTACAGAAGCCAATTAACCTACAAACCCTGCACGTCCTTGGGATGTTTGGCCCACAATTTAAGAATAAGGGGTAGGCCATTTAGTACGGAGATGAGGAAAAATATTTCAGTCAGAGAGTTGTAAATCTGTGGAATTCTCTGCCTCAGAAGACAGTGGAGGCCAATTCTCTGGATGCTTTCAAGAGAGAGCTAGATAGAGCTCTTAAGGATAGCGGAGTCAGGGGGTATGGGGAGAAGGCAGGAACGGGGTACTGATTGAGAATGATCAGCAATGATCACATTGAATGGCGGTGCTGGCTCGAAGGGCCGAATGGCCTCCTCCTGCACCTATTGTCTATGTGAGAGGAAACTAGAGCACCCGGAGAAAGCTCACGCGGTCACACGGGGAGGAAGTACAATCTCCGTACAGACAGAACCCAAAGTCAGGATTTCAAGCCGTGTCTGGTGATTTAGTCCGGATTAAAGGAGGTGCTTCTGGTCCACCGGTTGTCGTATAATCGGTGGTGGGCCTGTCCGCCAGGCATGGCATTACCAACACCGTGTACAATTGCGACAATACCCCCTCTTCCTGATCTCCCGCTCACTTGCAATAACGACCGATAGGCTGTTGGCCTTCGCAACTACGTGCTGCATCTGTGTGCAAACTTCCTGCACAAATTGAAACGTAGAAAGTAGGTGCAGGAGTAGGCCATTCGCCCCTTCGAGCCAGCACCGCCATTCAATAGACAATAGACAGTAGGTGCAGGAGTAGGCCATTCGCCCCTTCGAGCCAGCACCGCCATTCAATAGACAATAGACAGTAGGTGCAGGAGGAGGCCATTCGGCCCTTCGAGCCAGCACCGCCATTCAATGTGATCATGGCTGATCATTCTCAATCAGTACCCCGTTCCTGCCTTCTCCCCATACCCCCTGACTTCGCTATCTTTAAGAGCTCTATCTAGCTCTCTCTTGAATGCATTCAGAGAATTGGCCTCCACTGCCTTCCGAGGCAGAGAATTCCACAGATTCACAACTCTCTGACTGGAAAAGTTTTTCCTCATCTCCGTTCTAAACGTGATCATTCAATGTGATCACGGCTGATCATCCACAATCAGTACCCTGTTCCTGCTTTCTCCCCGTACCCCTTGATTCCAGTTAGCCCTAAGAGCTACATCTACCTCTGTCTTGAAAACATCCAGTGAACCGGCCTCCACCTGAGACACCGACATCCTGCTGCACTTTGCTCCTCTGCAATCTGTCGCCATCTCGGCCTTCGGTTCCTCCTGCCGAGGTGGGCGAGCTCACGCCTCGCCACATTAAACTCTCGCCCACGGTCGCCCACACACCCAACCTACACAAACCCTGTCACGCTGCCCAACTCACTGCCGGCCCACACAGCTTCTGTCGCGTCGTTGTCAAGCTCCCTGTCACAAAACCCACGCAGGCCACGGGGGGAACGTAGAAAACTCCGTACAGGCAGCGCCCGCGGTCAGGAGCGAACCCGGGACTCCGGAGTTAGACAATAGACAATAGACAATATATAGTATAAGAAAATAACTGCAGATGCTGGTACAAATCGAAGGTATTTATTCACAAAATGCTGCAGTAACTCAGCAGGTCGGGCAGCATCTCAGGAGAGAAGGAATGGGCGATGTTTCGGGTCGAGACCCTTCTTCAGACAATAGACAATAGGTGCAGGAGGAGGCCATTCGGCCCTTCGAGCCAGCACCACCATCCAATGTGATCATGGCTGATCATTCTCAATCAGTGCCCCGTTCCTGCCTTCTCCCCATACCCCCTGACTCCGCTATCCTTAAGAGCTCTATCTAGCTCTCTCTTGAATGCATTCAGAGAATTGGCCTCCACTGCCTTCTGAGGCAGTGAATTCCACAGATTCACAACTCTCTGACTGAAAAAGTTTTTCCTCATCTCAGTTCTAAATGGCCTACCCCTTATTCTTAAACTGTGGCCCCTGGTTCTGGACTCCCCCAACATTGGGAACGTGTTTCCTGCCTCTAACATGTCCAACCCCTTAATAATCTTATATGTTTCGATAAGATCCCCTCTCATCCTTCTTAATTCCAGCTTATACAGGCCTAGCCGCTCCAGTCTTTCAACATATGACAGTCCCACCATTCCGGGAATTAACCTAGTAAACCTACGCTGCACGCCCTCAACAGTAAGAATATCCTTCCTCAAAGTTGGAGACCAAAACTGCACACAGTACTCCAGGTGCGGTCTCACTAGGGCCATGTACAACTGCAGAAGGACCTCTTTGCTCCTGTACTCAACTCTTTGGCAGCAAGTCTGCCTGCTGCGCCACCGTGCCGCACCCTTGGCTGTGAAGGTCTTAGTGCCTCCTCGGGCCATGAGGGGTTAGTTATATATTTGCCACAGACCATTGCTCTGAGCTAGTGCGCTAATTAACTGCCAGGACAGAGTGGAAGTGAAACTGTGGACCTGCGTGGAACACAAGCTTAGTTTTATTTGTGTTGTGTGCGTGGGCACAGAGCTCTGCTGAGGTACATTTCTGAATGTTACAGTGCAGAAAAATTAATTTTATTCAGTGCAAAACAGAAGGCGATGAATATCCACCACTTAAATAGGTGTCTGGAGAGCGTTTTCTTTTTTGCCGTTTGAATATTGGCACATTGGGGAGGGATGAGGAACAAAGTGCCAGGTACCGTCACCTCCACCACGACAATTCATGAACGGATAAGTCCAACAAAAGAGATTTAAACCAAAATACTTCCCCGTGGAATCCTGGGGGGCGCGGTGGCGCGGCGGTAGAGTTGCTGCTTTACACCGCCAGGTAAACATAGAAACATAGAAAATAGGTGCAGGAGTAGGCCATTCGGCCCTTCGAGCCTGTACGCACCGCCATTCAATATGATCATGGCTGATCATCCAACTCAGTATCCCATACCTGCCTTCTCTCCATACCCCCTGATCCCTTTAGCCACAAGGGCCACATCTAACTCCCTCTTAAATATAGCCAATGAACTGGCCTCAACTACCTTCTGAGGCAGAGAATTCCACAGATTCACAACTGTCTGACTGAAAATGTTTTTCCTCATCTCAGTTCTAAATGGCCTACCCCTTATTCTTAAACTGTGGCCCCTGGTTCTGGACTCCCCCAACATTGGGAACATGTTTCCTGCCTCTAACGTGTCCAACCCCTTAATAATCTTATACGTTTCGATAAGATCTCCTCTCATCCTTCTAAATTCCAGTGTATACAAGCCTAGTCACTCCAGTCTTTCAATTGCCTCCAGCGGTCGGGGCCTCGAACCTCCCGTTGGCTCCCGTAGCCGGCGGTCAGGCCTTCCTTGTCGGGGCGGTCAGGCTCCTGCAAAGCCCAATTGACGATAGTCGGAGGGTAGATGATAGCTCCAATGAGGTAGATGGTAGCTCGGGACCGCTCTCTAGTTGTTGATACGATGGTTCAGTTGTCACAAGTTACCGTGAAAAGCTTTTTTGTTGCCTGCTATCCAATATTCACGATCATATCAAGCTGTTCACAGTGGACAGATACAGGACAGAGGGATCGACACCGAGCCTGGCCCTCAGCTGTAATAGACAATAGACAATAGGTGCAGGAGGAGGCCATTCGGCCCTTCGAGCCTGCACCGCCATTCAATGTGATCATGGCTGATCATTCTTAATCAATACCCCGTTCCTGCCTTCTCCCCATACCCCCTGACTCCGCTATCCTTAAGAGCTCTATCTAGCTCTCTCTTGAATGCATTCAGAGGCTTGGCCTCCACTGCCTTCTGAGAATTCCACAGATTTACAACTCTCTGAGTGAAAATGTTTTTCCTCATCTCCGTTCTAAATGGCCTACCCCTTATTCTTAAACTGTGGACCCTTGTTCTGGACTCGCCCAACATTGGGAACATGTTTCTTGCCTCTAACGTGTCCAACCCCTTAATAATCTTATATGTTTCGATAAGATCCAAAGTAATGCTGAGAACTTTATTCTGCACTCTGTATCTGTTGGGAGAATGATCATCCATGATCACATTGAATGGCGGTGCTGGCTCGAAGGGCCGAATGGCCTCCTCCTGCACCTATTGTCTATTGTACCTTCTGACAAAGTTGCATTCTAGCACTTGATGACACAGCTCTCTGGGTTCAGATAACAGTTCCCTGGTATTGGTGAGGAAGGAAAGCCCCTGAGCTGCAAGTGGTGCGAACCTGAAACTGCCTGAAACAGGTGACAGTCTTGATGTGGAGAGGGAAAGGGGGTTAACGTTTCAGGATGAATGAGCTTTCATCCGAATCTTGAAGGCGGGGAGATGAATTTGGAAGACTCCACAGAGTCATGCAGCAAGGAAACAGGCCACTCGGCCCACTTTGCCCCCGCTGACCAAAATGCCCCATCTGAGCTCGTCCCAATTTGCCCGCGTTTGGCCCACATTTGTCTCCAAATCTTTTAAGTGTTACTGAACATATTTCACTGGCATCCTTTGTGGCTTGGAGACGCACAGTGGTACGATCAGCCAACAACGTCCCTTAATGACTGGTGTTCCACATTACTAGCGGTCCCTGTTGTTTCCACATGTCAATATTGGTAAAGAACCCGCCCTCGTTCCTGGTTCCTTTCACTCGTATCTGCAAGTCACCAATTTGACCTGTTGGAGTGCAACCCTCTCTGTCCTTAAACTTAATTTGCCGTGGTTAATTTTTAATGACTCCCAGTCGGAGAAGGAGTATCAGGACCAGGGGCCGGTCACGAGGGCCCCCTTGTCCCATATTAGGCCCGGGGGGCGCTGTAGGCCCGGATGCTGTAGGCCCGGACGCTGTAGGCCCCGACAGTTTAGGTCCCGACACTCTAGGTTTCTGACATTTTAGCCCCGGACAGTCTAGGCCCGGAGGCCCGGGCGCCACCTAACGGAGGTTGCGTAACAACCCGCCTCCCGGCCCGGGCGGCCACCATTGGTGGAGCGGGAGCACGCGGCCGCTGGCTGGGTGAGGTCACGTGGGGAGCGGAGCGGGGCGGTGACGTCACCTTGTCCCTTATTTGGGGTGAGGTAGTTGGCAACCCCTACCGAGCAATGCCCAGCACTTCCTGCAGCCTTTCAAGCGGTCCCGAATTACTGAACTGGGCCACGGTGTAACTGGTCAGTCCTGTCAGATGACCAACTCGGTTTTGATAAATCTCCCGTCCCTACAGGCACCAGCTCTCCGTGGCCTTTCCTTTTGCTCTGACAGTACAGTCAGTTGTAGAGTGCTGTGGAACATCAGTCCCCATCCAATACAATTTGCAATCCATCCGCCAGCCTGCTCACTCACTGAACGTGTCCTTATCCACTCGTGGACTCTCGTCCTCCTCCTCCTCAGTGTTCACGCCAGTGAGCTCAGTATCATCGTTGACCACAGATCCGTTTACCCTTTGCCTTCGGGGTGGCACGGCGGTAGAGTTGCTGTCAGAGTCTGTGCGGAGTTTGTACGTTCTCCCCGTGACCTGCGTGGGTTTTCTCCGAGATCTTCGGTTTCCCCCCACACTCCAAAGACGTGCAGGTTTATAAGTTAATTGGCTTGGTATAAATATGAAAAATTGTTCCTAGTGTGTGTAGGATAGAAAACATAGAAAATAGGTGCAGGAGTAGGCCATTCGGCCCTTTGAGCCTGCACCGCCATTCAATATGATCATGGCTGATCATCCATCTCAGTAACCTGTACCTGCCTTCTCTCCATACCTCCTGATCCCTTTAGCCACAAGGGCAACATCTAACTCCCTCTTAAATATAGCCAATGAACTGGCCTCAACTGCCTTCTGTGGCAGAGAATTCCACAGACTCACCACTCTCTGTGTGAAGAAATGTTTTCTCATCTTGGTCCTAAAAGACTTCCCCCTTATCCTTAAGCTGTGACCCCTGGTTCTGGACTTCCCCAACATCGGGAACAATCTTCCCGCATCTAGCCTCTCCAACCCCTTAAGAATTTTATATGTTTCTATAAGATCCCCCCTCAGTCTTCTAAATTCCAGCGAGTACAAGCCGAGTCTATCCAGTCTTTCTTCATATGAAAATCCCACCATCCCAGGGATCAATCTGGTGAACCTTCTCTGTACTTCCTCTAAGGCTAGAATGTATTTCCTCAGATTAGGAGACCAAAAATGTACACAATACTCCAGGTGCGGTCTCACCAAGGCCCTGTACAACTGCAGTTGAACCTCCCTGCTTTTAAACTCAAATCCTCTTGCTATGAATGCTAACATACCATTCGCTTTCTTCACTGCCTACTGCACCTGCACGCTTGCTTTCAATGACTGGTGCACCATGACACCCAGGTCACGTTGCATCTCCCTTTTTCCTAATTGGCCACCATTCAGGTAATACTCTGCTTTCCTGTTCTTGCCGCCAAAGTGGATAACCTCACATTTATCCACATTATATTGCATCTGCCATGCATTTGCCCACTCGCCTAATCTATCTAAGTCACTCTGCAGCCTCCTAGCATCCTCCTCGCAGCTAACACTGCCACCCAGCTTCGTGTCATCCGCAAACTTAGAGAGTGCAAACTTAGAGAGGATTGTGTTAGTGTGCGGGGATTGCTGGTCGGCGCGGACTCGGTGGGCTGTTTCTGCGCTGTATCTCTAAACTAAACTAAACTAAATCCGTTGTTACCATTAAACAATCTGGTACCGTGGCATGCCTGCAGCTGTCTGCTAACCTTTAGATTAGTTAGGTTTAGGGATGCAGCATGGAAACGGGCCATTCTGCCCACTGCTCATGCTGACCGCTGATCGCCCGTTCGCTCGTTCTATGTTAGAACTCTTTTGCATTGTACACACAAGGGGCAATTAACCTGTCTCTGCAGGGGTGTGATCCAGCATCTGCAGTTCCTTCCCACACATTTGGACTGCATTGCTGCCTCCTCGTGTTGTTTAGTTTATAGTTTAATGATACAGCATGGTAACAGGCCCTTCGGCCCACCGAGTCTGGACCGAACAGCGATCCCCTCACACTAACACTATCTTACACACGAGGGACTCTTTACAATTGTTACCCGAAGCCAATTAACCTCCAAAACCTGCACGTCTTGGTAATGTGGGAAGAAACCGGAGCACCCGGAGAAAACCCACGCGGTCTCAGGGAGAACGTACAAACTCCCTACAGACAGCACCCCTAGTGAAGATGGAACCCAGGTCTCCGGCGCTTTACGGCAGCAGTTCTACCGCTGCCACACCGTGCCGCCTTTAATAACATAGAAACATAGAAAATAGGTGCAGGAGTAGGCCATTCGGCCCTTCGAGCCTGTACGCACCGCCATTCAATATGATCATGGCTGATCATCCAACTCAGTATCCCGTACCTGCCTTCTCTCCATACCCCCTGATCCCTTTAGCCACAAGGGCCACATCTAACTCCCTCTTAAATATAGCCAATGAACTGGCCTCAACTACCTTCTGTGGCAGAGAATTCCACAGATTCACCACTCTCTGTGTGAAAAAAAACCTGCTAAAGGACAATTTATTCCTGCTCTTTCTGTTTCCTCACCATTACTGGCTCTATCCATGATTATATTCCATCTCCAATACCAAGACATGTCATTTAAGCAACATCTGTCTCCTCCTTATCCGTCTCCTTCTTAACGTGGCTTCTTATCAATTGCCTTTCGAGAAATCTGACAATGATATCTCCTCCTGTTCCCGCAGACCTACCCTGGTAATTACAGTGTCAATGAACTCCATTAGAACTGTCAGGCACCATTATCCTAACTTGAAACCACTCCTGAGTCAGGCTAATCAGGTGGTGATTTTCCACAGGCCCTGTTATAACATCCTGTATAATGGATGCCCATTGTCTTGCTCAAATCTCCGCTCCCTGCTCCCTGCTCCCGCTCCCTGCATTCAATTTCCAACCTTGAGTGTGCATGATCAGTGGGGACATCATTGGCAGTGAAAGGAATATGTGTGTGGTCCGCAGTTTCATTTTTATTCCTTGATCGTCCCAGTTCCGGTTTTGAAAACAGAACAGTCCGGCACAAGAACAGGCCCTTCGGCCCACAATGTCTGTGCTGAACACGATGTCTTTTACGACAGGCAACAAATTAAACTTTTCCGGTGGGAATGGCGAGTCTTCAGTAGAAGTAGATTCACAAACCGTTGAAGCACAAAGACCATTTGAGAGATGTAATAGAAAGACGACAAAGCAGGTGGACACATACTTGAAAGCTGCTGATCATAGGAAGAGATGATGGTGAGAGCAACAGAGTTAACGTTTCATGAAGGGTCGTTGACCAGAATAGCTCATTTCATTTCACATGTTCCAACTTTTGTCATCTTCATAGGTTCTTCAGTCAAATGAGCAGAATTAGACCATTTGACCTTCTCGAGTCTACTCCGCCATTAAATCATTTTTTTTAGATTTAGAGATACAGCGCGGAAACAGGCCCTTCGGCCCACCGAGTCCGCACCGCCCAGCGATCCCCGCACATTAACACTATCCTACACACACACTAGGGACAATTTTTACATTTTACCCAGTCAATTAACCTACACACCTGCACGTCTTTGGAGTGTGGGAGGGAACCGAAGATCTCGGAGAAAACCCACGCAGGTCACGGGGAGAACGTACAAACTCCGTACAGTACAGGATGGAACCTGAGTCTCAGGCGCTGCATTCGCTGTAAGGCAGCAACTCTACCGCTGCGCCACCGTGCCGCCATGGCTGATCTATCTCTCTCCCTCTCAACCCCATTCCCTTGCCTTCTCCCCACAACCCCTGACACCTTTACATTCAGCGGTCTGAAAAAATGGCTTTGGGACGGAAGAAGGGTCCCAAGCCCAAATGGCACCTGTCCATCCAATCCACAGATGACCCGCTGAGTTCCTCCGGCACTCTGGGCTTTGAAAGAATTGATTTGTAAAAAATGTTTTGGTCACTGTTTTATCAAGGGGCTTTGCAAAACAATCCCTGTTGTTGACTAATCCTTCCTCATTGCATTGACTTGAACATTGTATGTTTGTATGTAGTATGAACATTGACTTCTCCAACTTTAGATAGTTCCTCTGTCCCTCCCGTCCCCTCCCCTTCCCAGTTCTCCCTCTATCTTCCTGTCTCCACCTATATCCTTCCTTTGTCCCGCCCCCCTGACATCAGTCTGAAGAAGGGTCTCGACCCGAAACGTCACCCATTCCTTCTCTCCTGAGATGCTGCCTGACCTGCTGAGTTACTCCAACATTTTGTGAATAAATACCTTCGATTTGTACCAGCATCTATGGTTATTTTCTTACACTTCCTCATTGCACAATACCCAGTCTAGGATAGCCTGTCCTCCAGTCGGTTCTTCTACATATTGGTTTTAAAAAACCATCCCGTCTACATTCCAGCAAATCCTCCTCCTCAGCGCTGCTACCAATTTGGTTGGCCCAATCTATATGTAGATTAAAGTCGCCCATGATAACCGCTGTACCATTGCTACACGCATCCCTAATCTCCTGCTTGATGCCATCCCCAACCTCCCTACTGCTGCTTGGTGGTCTGTACACAACTCCAACAAGCGTTTTCTGCCATTGGCTATTTCGCAGTTCTACCCATACCGATTCTACAGAATCCGAGCTAATGTCTCTCCTTGCCATTGCATTAATCTCCTCTTTAAGCAGCAACGCTACCCCACCTCCTCTTCCTTTCTGTCTATCCTTCCTGAATATCGAATACCCATGCATGTTTAGCTGCCAGCCTTGGTCACCCTGGAGCCATGTCTCCGTAATTCCAACTATATCATATAACTATATCATATAACTACTAACTGCACATTCAAATCATCCACCTTATTACGAATGCTCCTCGCATTAAGGCACAGAGCTTTCAGGTTAGTTTTTCCTATCTCCCTTCTACTTTTTGCTTCTGTCCTCCTTTTATGTCCCTCTGTCTCCTTGCATTGGTTCCCATCCTCCTGCCCTCTTAGTTTAAACGTGACCTTTCCTACACTCTCTTTCCCGTGAACTGCTGCCTGACCTGCTGAGTTACTCCAGCATTTTAGACCATAGACAATAGGTGCAGGAGGAGGCCATTCGGCCCTTCGAGCCAGCACCGCCATTCAATGTGATCATGGCTGGTCATTCACAATCAGTACCCCGTTCCTGCCTTCTCCCCATACCCCCTGACTCCGCTATCTTTAAGAGCTCTATCCAGCTCTCTCTTGAAAGCATCCAGAGAACTGGCCTCCACCGCCTACTGAGGCAGAGAATTCTACAGATTTACAACTCTCTGAGTGAAAACGTTTTTCCTCATCTCCGTTCTAAATGGCCTACCCCTTATTCTTAAACTGTGATACCCTTGTTCTGGACTCCCCCACCATTGAGAGCATGTTTCCTGCCTCTATCGTGTCCAATCCCTTAATAATCTTATATGTTTCGATAAGATCCCCTCTCATCCTTCTAGATTCCAGCGTACACAAGCCTAGTCGCTCCAGTCTTTCAACATTCTGTGTCTACCTTTACTACACTGCCTTTCCCGTTAACTGCACGCATACCCTTCCATGTTGCTGACCCCCACCCCCACTATATCACATTTTTACATTTTTCTTCCAAATTGCTCTTGGCTGATGGATGTGACATTTTAACAACAATGTTTTTGTGAGAGTCTGTCCTTTTTGTTTTTTGATTACAATTTCCTTGTGAAGAGATTACAGGCTTCATGTTGTTTAGAACGTCATAAATCAAGGACTAACACTCGACGAAATACTCCAAGTATTTGCTGGTGTTTCATTGTCGCTGCCAGGCCACGCCCAGCTGCACCACCTGCCTCGTCGTTAGTCTAGTTTAGAGATACAGCGCGGAAACAGGCCCTTCGGCCCACCGAGCCCACGTCGACCAGCGATCCCCTCGTTCTATCCGAAACACGAGGGGCAATTTACAGAAACCAATTCACCTGCAAACCCGTAAGTCTTTTCAGCGTGGGAGGAAACCGGAGCACCCGGAGAAAACCCACGCGGTCACAGGGAGAACGTACAAACTCTGTCCTGGTAGCACCCGTAGTTAGGATCGAGCGCAGGTCTCTGGCGCAGAACTACTGCCTTGCAACGCCAGAGACCTGGGTTTGACGCCAGGGACCACGGATGCTGTCCATTTGGAGTTTGCACGTTCTCCCTGTAACTACATGGGTTTTCTCCGGGTGCTCTGGTTTCCTCCCACACTCCAAAGGCGTGCGGGTTTGTAAAATTGTAAATTGTCGCTCGTGTGTAGGATAATGTTGGGGATCGCTGGTCGGCGCGGGCTCGGCGGGCTGAAGGACCTGTTTCCGCGCTGTATCTCTAAAGTCTAAAGAACCCTTTGCCCTTACACGGGGCATAGTGGATTCATGGAAACGTACCACTCGGAACCCTGCCCAGCTCGTGTATTGCCCAACGCGATGCCCGTCGACGCTAACCTTTCTACCCGCTCAATACTCTTATTCCTCTGAACCTTTCCTCTCCAGAAACCCGTCCAAATGCCTTTTAAAACGTTGTGATCGTATCTCCGCTGGCAGCTCACTTTAAATATGCAGCACATTGTGGTCCCCACAAAAACGGCCACGTGACATCACACTCACCACTGTCGAGCGTAGTCTTAACTGACGCCAACAATCCATCAATGCCACAAGCTGCTTTCTCAGCAGGAAGAACAAAACACAATAGCAGTGCCCACAACATGAACTCCCAGTGTTAAAATGCTAGACGTAATGCTAGACGTAATGGTGGCACAGCGGTAGAGTTGCTGCCTCACAGCGCCGGAGACCCGGGTTCGATCCTGACCACGGGGTGCTGTCTGTACGGAGTTTGCACGTTCTCCCTTGTGACCGAGTGGGTTTCTTCTGGGTCCTCCGGTTTCCACTCAGGTCCCAAAGACGTGCAGGATGGTAAGCTGAATTGGCTTCCCTGGTGTGTAGGATAGAACTAGTGCACAGGATATGGCAGGATGGCACGGACTCGGTGGGCCGAAGGGCCTGTTTCCACGCGGTACCTCTAATACTAAAACTAAAATAAATCAAGCTATTCCTGAGATAATCCAGGGATGACATTTCAAAAGACATAGAAACATAGAAAGATAGAAAATAGGTGCAGGAGTAGGCCATTCGGCCCTTCGAGCCTGCACCGCCATTCAATATGATCATGGCTGATCATCCATCTCAGTATCCTGTACCTGCCTTCTCTCCATACCTCCTGATCCCTTTAGCCACAAGGGCCACATCTAACGCCCTCTTAAATATAGCCAATGAACTGGCCTCAACCACCTTCTGTGGCAGAGAATTCCACAGACTCACCACTCTCTGTGTGAAGAAATGTTTTCTCATCTCGGTCCTAAAAGACTTCCCCCTTATCCTTAAGCTGTGACCCCTGGTTCTGGGCTTCCCCAACATCGGGAACAATCTTCCCGCATCTAGCCTCTCCAACCCCTTAAGAATTTTATACGTTTCAATAAGATCCCCCCTCAGTCTTCTAAATTCCAGCGAGTACAAGCCTAAGACGTTCTGAAGAGATTATTTTGTTGGCCATTACAATCGGGAAGTTGCTTTTGGTGATGATACAACAGTCAGGCCAGTAATGTATTAGCTGAGAGCCCAGGAGTCCAATGTAGGTTAGACTCTGGCAAAGCATTTTCATATTAACGCACGAACAAAACCTGCTTCATAAATATTCAGCGTTTGAGATTGCCCCAGAGTCGGGAAGGCCATCGAGCGCCAACCGCCATGTAATTGAACGGTCGGGTGGACGCGGTTGAGCTGCAAGGCCTGTGCCGACATCTTTATAGGGCAGGGGGAGAAAGAGTAATGATTGTCTTTAACCTTCGACGCTGCTTTGGTTGCACCTGCTTTGTCACGGTCACAGTGTGTGAGAATCCCATTGCCCCTGGGAAGGCACCAGGGTCAAACTCATCCAGCACACCACACTTTAAAATCATGAAAGAGCCTCGGAGACAGGAGGGACGGGTTTCCCAAATCCCCCGCCTGCAACAGGAATAAATCTTTCACCTACCGACGAGGAATGGAACCGAGGTGAAACATTTATCTAGAGCAAATGAACATATACATTATCATCATATCATATATATACAGCCGGAAGCAGGCCTTTTCGGCCCACCAAGTCCGTGCCGCCCAGTGATCCCCGCACATTAACACTATCCTACTGGGTAATGGACGTATAATATTAAACTGGGTAATGAACGTATAATATTGATGTGAAAACGTTGTCACCAGATGAACAATTCCACACGAGGCAGTCAGGCTATGTTTCATAAATCACCGTGATAACGACTGTATCGTTGCCAAAATCAATTCCAGCATTATCAATGACTGAAAAATCCCCCGAGGATTTTTCTTTTTTGCCTCTCGCTTGGCTTGTTGCAAATGATTAACGTCTTATTGCTGGGAGTTTATATTGCGGGGCGATGCGTTTGTGATTTAGCTGAGTTTAGTTTAAAGATACAGCGCGGAAACAGGCCCTTCGGCCCACTGAGTCCGCGCCGACCTGCGATCCCCGCACGTTGACACTATCCTACGCACACTAGGGACATTTTACATTGATACCAAGCCAGTTAACCTACAATCCTGTACGTATCCGGTTCGATCCCGACCACGGGCGCCGTCTGTACGGAGTTTGTACGTTCTCCCCGTGACCCGCATGGGTTTTCTCCGAGATCTTCGGATTCCTCCCACACTCCAAAGACGTGCAGGTTTGTAGATTAATTGGCTTGGTTTGAATGTAAATTGTCCCTAGTGTGTGTGTGTGTGTGTGTGTGTGTGTGTGTGTGTGTGTGTGTGTGTGTGTGTGTGTGTGTGTAGGATAGTGTAAGTGTGCGGGGATTGCTGGTCGGCACAGACCCGGTGGGCCGAAGGGCCTGTTTCCACGCTGTATCTCTCAACTGGACTGAACGAAATCAACTTTCCAGACAGGTTTTCCACGAGCGCGGTGCGGAAAGTGATCGAGCTTGACGGTTAGACATCTTGATTCTGATGATCTTTTCATTCTGGTGCAGGTAAACAATGAGAACGTGGTGAAGGTTGGTCACAGGCAAGTGGTGAACATGATCCGACAGGGAGGGAACCACTTGGTGTTAAAGGTCGTCACCGTAAGCCGAAACCTCGACCCAGAAGACACTGCTCGAAAGAAAGGTACTGACTTTGTTCATTTTTGACCCGCAACGTGGTTTCGTGATTTGACACAAAATGCCGGAGTCGCTCAGCGGGTCGGGCAGCATCTCTGGAGAGGACGAATGGGTGACGTTTCGGGGTCGATACCCTTCTTCATTCAGACTGAGAGTCGGGGGAGGGTGGAGATACTGAGATCAGGAAGTGTAAGGTTTGCTGATCTATTCTACATTTTCCTTGATCTCCACCACCCCCCCCCTTTGATGTCTTGTTCTCACACCTTACACTTCCTTATCTCCGTATCTCCCCCTCCCCTGACTCTCAGTCTGAATGAAGAAGGGTCACCATCCGAAACGTCACCCATCCCTTCTCCCCAGAGATGCTGCCCGTCCCGCTAAGTTACTCCGGCATTCTTTGTCCATCTTCGGTTTAAACCAGATCTGCAGGATCAGGATCGAACCCGGGTCTCTGGCGCTGTGAGGCAGCAACTCTACCGCTGCGCCACCGTGCGGTACCGCCTATACACCAATACACCGCCTATACACTGCCTATACACCGCCTATACACCGCAATATACCACCTATTTACACCGCAATACACCGCCTATATACTGCCTATATACACCTATATACACCGTCTATATACACCTATATACACCTATACACACCTATATACACCTATATACACCTATATACACCTATACACACCTATATACACCTATACACACCTATACACACCTAAATACACCTATATACACCTATATACACCTATACACACCTATATACACCTATATACACACCTATACACACCTATATACACCTATGTACACCTATATACACCTATACACACCTATATACACCTATATACACCTATATACACCTATATACACCTATATACACCTATACCGCCTATATACACCTATATACACCGCAATACACCTATATACACCTATACACACCTATATACACCTATATACACCTATATACACCTATACCGCCTATATACACCTATATACACCTATATACACCTATATACACCGCCTATATACCGCCTATATACACCGCAATACACCGCCTATATACCGCCTATATACCGCAATACACCGCCTATATACCGCCTATACACCGCCTATACACCGTGCGGTACCGCCTATATACCGCCTATACACCGTGCGGTACCGCCTATACACCGCCTATACACTGTGCGGTACCGCTTATATACCGCCTATATACCGCCTATACACCGTGCGGTACCGCCTATATACCGCCTATACACCGTGCAGTACCGCCTATATACCGCCTATACACCGTGCGGTACCGCCTATACACCGCCTATACACCGTGCGGTACCGCCTATATACCGCCTATACACCGTGCAGTACCAACTCTACCGCTGCGCCACCGCGCTGCCCGAGTTCCTCCAGATCAAAATGATCTCAAAATGGCAGCGAATATCTCGGATGATTTAAAAGGGGGGGGGGGGGGGGGGAATCTGTGTAAAGAAAATGCCCGCACATCTCCTTTAAACTGCGTCCCACCTACAATTAAACACAAAAGGCGAGGAGTGTCAAATTGTGCGTCCAATTCATGTGAGAATGAAAGTACATGGCCTGCAAATAGCGTTGTCAATTCTCTGAGGTTTGTTCTTTCTGTGTGATGCTTGCACGCTGCCAGTTGAACGCTGATTTAGGAACTCTTGAAAGCATTGGCATCTCTTCCCTCTATAAAAGGAAGTCGTTATTGTGCAGTTCGCAGGGCCGCGTGGGCAGGTGGTTCCAAAATAAAACTCACAGCACATCGCTACTAGGCAACATCAGAGAGAGGTTGCACAAAACAGCATGGAGCTAGCTCCTTGGTGAGGCATTCTTCAGAGACGATTTGCAGGAGAGTTTCGGAGTGCTAGCACATTGCCATTCTGATGCACGTCCCAGAATGCCGGGTGGAATTCGGAACACATTCCAAAGATGAGATTAATGCGGCTGGTTAATTGAGCCATCAGTTGCACTTCGTCTGTTTGGAGCCCTGTGCAAATCAGCACGGGCATGGATTATTGCTATTGAGTTTAGTTTAGAGATGCAGCAGGCAGAAACAGGCCCTTTGGCCCACCGAGTCCGCGCCGCCCAGCGATCCCCGCACACGAAAGCTATCCTACACACACTAGGGACAATCTGACATCGATTCCAAGGCAATCGACCTACAAACCTGTGCATCTTTGGAGTGTGGGAGGAAACCGGAGATCTCGGGGAAAACCCACGTAGGTCGCGGGGAGAACGTACAAACTCCGTGCAGACGGCGCCCGTGGTCGGGATGGAACCCGGGACTGTGGCACTGGAAGGCAGCAACTCTACCGCTGCGCCACCGCGCCGCCCAGAATGCCCATTTCTTTGCCTTTCTCGGGGCCATGTGATTTTATAAATGCAATCTCCAACCTTCCGTTAATAATTCCGTCACGTTATTTTCTCCTTTGAGCATTATTCCAGTCTCTAAATTTAGGATCAAGCCTTTGATGGTGCGTGGGGAAAGGTTTAATCCACAAGGGCTGGAAGAAAATGATGATTTTGGGAATTATTTTTGTTCAACCAGGCTGGATGACATCTACACAGCTGGAGGTGGTGTAGGGTGTATGATTCAACCAGCTGCCTGCCTGTTGCACAACCAGGACATTGCATTTATTACTTTACTTTAGTTTAGTTTAGAGATACAGCGTGGAAACAGGCCCTTCGGCCCACCGGGTCCGCGCCGACCAGCGATCCCCGCACACCAACGCTATCCTACGCACTCTAGGGACAAGTTTACATTTAGACCAAGCCAATTAACCTACAAACCTGCACGTCTTTGGAGTGTGGGAGGGAACCGGAGCACCTGGAGAAAACCCACGCAGGTCACGGGGAGAACGTGCAAACTCCGTACAGACGGCGCCCGTAGTCGGGATCGAACCCGGGTCTCCGGCGCTGTAGCATTAGCCTAGCTTACATCTGGTGACCAAATATTTAAAAGAAATGCAACACCGAATCAGGCCATTCCTCCTTTTCAGGCCAATTATAGTCCATATCCTCTACACGCCTCACACTTTCAAATGGGGGAATAGACAATAGGTGCAGGAGGAGGCCATTCGGCCCTTCGAGCCAGCACCGCCATTCAATGTGATCATGGCTGATCATTCTCAATCAGTACCCCGTTCCTGCCTTCTCCACATACCCCCTGACTCCGCTATCCTTAAGAGCTCTATCTAGCTCTCTCTTGAATGCATTCAGAGAATTGGCCTCCACTGCCTTCTGAGGCAGAGAATTCCATAGATTCACAACTCTCTGACTGAAAAGGTTTTTCCTCATCTCCGTTCTAAATGGCCTACCCCTTATTCTTAAACTGTGGCCCCTTGTTCTGGACTCCCCCAACATTGGGAACATGTTTCCTGCCTCTAACGTGTCCAACCCCTTAATAATCTTATACGTTTCGATAAGATCCCTCTCATCCTTCTAAATTCCAGTGTATACAAGCCTAGTCGCTCTGCAAGGTGGCGCTGCCTTACAGCGCCAGAGACCCAGGTTTGATCCCGACTACGGGTGCTGTCTGTACGATGTTTGTACGTTCTCCCTGTGACCTGCGTGGGTTTTCTCCGGGTGCTCCGGTTTCCTCCCACACTCCAAAGACGTGCAGGTTTGTAGGTTAATTATTAGCTTCGGTAAGTTGAAAAAAATTTGTCACTGGTGTGTAGGATGCTGCTGGTGAACTGGATGGTCGCTGGTCGGCGTGGACCCGGTGGGCTGAAGGGCCTGTTTCTGCGCTGTCTCTCCAAAGTCTAATGTTTTACTGCAGTCTAATGCGACCAATGTAACTCCTTCCCGCCTGTTAAAATGTCCTTACAACAATCCTCTGTTCATTTCCTCTGGTGCTGGAGTCTTTTCTATATATCGTCGTGAAAGACAGTGGGAGGTTGTTCAGCCCATCGAGTCTATGCTGGCCCTTAATGTAATCCCACTTACTTCCCTGTAATTTATTCCTTCAGAAATACCCAGTTTTAGTTTAGAGATACAGCGCAGAAACAGGTCCCTTCGGCCCACCGAGTCCACACCGACCTGCAATCACCCCTTCACACAAGTTCTCTGTTATCCCACTTTCTCATCCACCCCCCTCCACACTAGAGGCAATGTAGAGAGGGGCAATCAACCCACACGTCTTAAAGGATGCAGGAGGAAACTGGAGCACCCCACGCGGTCACGGGGAGAGCGTGCAGACTCCACACTGGCAGCCCCCCTGGGTCAGTATCGAACCTGCGTCTCTCTGGCACTGTGAGGCAGCAGCTCGACCCGCTGCACCACTGTGCCGCCCCCCATTTACAACCAACTCCCACCACCCCCACACACACGCACACACACACACAAACGCACACACAAACACACACACACACGCACACACACGCACACAAACACACACACAAACGCGCACACACACACACACGCACACGCAGACACACACATGCACACACACGCACACACAAACACACACATACACACACGCACACGCAGACACACACAGGCACACAAACACACACATGCACACACACACACACACACAAACACACACATGCACACACACACACACACACAAACACACACATGCACACACACACACACACAAACACACACATACACACACGCACACATGCACACACACATGCACACACGCGTGCACACACACACGCGCGCACGCGCACACACATGCACACACACACACACACACGTACATGCACACACGCACGCGCACACACAAACACACACACACACCAGGGATAATTTACAGTGACCAATTAACCGAAAAACCCACCCATTTTTTGGGGGATGGGGCGGAGGAAACAGGAACACCCAGGAGGGGGAAACCCACCCCGGTCCCAGAGAGAGCCTGCAAACTCCACGCAGACAGAACCAGAAGCCAGGATGGAACCCGGGCCACTGGAACTGTGAGGCAGTCGTTCTACATCACCACCATGTGAAATCATGTTTTGATCTTCTCTATCAAAACGCGCTGTAATTCTATGAGCTGATAATCAGCTCACCCATCTGTTCTGTGAAGAGACTGATTAATAATATTTTCTGAGACTACGACGTACTTGTAGATGACATTCGTCATCACTCATCTACGTTCACCCCGGCGTGATCTCCGAAGAATAATGTTGGTATTTTAAAATACTTTTGCAAATTGGCAACGGCATAAAATTATCTCGCAATCTATCACCGAGTGACTCAATCGAAACATTTTTTTTTTCTTCACTTTAACTCTTCGTCCAAGCACTCTTTCCACTCCGACCATCGGGAAGAAGGTGCCGGAGTCTGGAAAACATGGCCACCAGCTTCAAGAATAGCTTCTTCCCAACAAACTTGGAATTTAGAAGGATGAGAGGAGATCTTATCGAAACGTATAAGATTATTAAGGGGTTGGACACGTTAGAGGCAGGAAACATGTTCCCAATGTTGGGGGAGTCCAGAACAAGGGGCCACAGTTTAAGAATAAGGGGTAGGCCATTTAGAATTGAGATGAGGAAAAACTTTTCCAGTCAGAGAGTTGTGAATCTGTGGAATTCTCTGCCTCAGAAGGCAGTGGAGGCCAATTCTCTGAATGCATTCAAGAGAGAGCTGGATAGAGCTCTTAAGGATAGCGGAGTCAGGGGGTATGGGGAGAAGGCATGAACGGGGTACTGATTGAGAATGATCAGCCATGATCACATCGAATGGCGGTGCTGGCTTGAAGGGCCGAATGGCCTCCTCCTGCACCTATTGTCCATTGTCTATATTGTCTATCAGGCTCGTGAACACCACACAACACTTCCCCCCTCAACCATGAACTTCAGTGGACTGTCTTTGCTACTGAGGGCTTTTTGTTTTACACTGATTCTGTGGTTATTAAACTAGTTTAGTTTAATTTAGTTCAGTTTGGTTTAGAGATACAGCGTAGAAACAGGCCCTTCGGCCCACCGAGTCCACGCCAACCAGCGATCCCCGCACACCAACAATATCCTACACGCACTAGGGACAATTTACAAATTTTACCAAGTCAATTAACCTACAAACCTGTACATCTTTGGAGTGTGGGAGGAAACCGGAGAACTCGGTGAAAACACACAGTGGTCACAGGGAGAGTGTACAAACTCCGTACAGACAGCACCCGTGGTCAGGATCGAACCCGGGTCTCTGGCGCTGTAAGGCATCAACTCTATCTTTGCCGCCCAATCTATAATCTTTTAATTTTTGTTCTTTTTAAGAATAATTTTGTTCAGTTTAAGAATAAGGGGTAGGCCATTTAGAACGATGAGGAAATACTTTTTCACTCAGAGAGTTGTAAATCTGTGGAATTCTCTGCCTCAGAAGGCATTGGAGGCAAATTCTCTAGTTGCTTTCAAGAGAGAGCTAGATAGAGCTCTTAAAGATAGCGGAGTCAGGGGGTATGGGGAGAAGGCAGGAACGGAGTACTGATTGTGGATGATCAGCCATGATCACATTGAATGGCGGTGTTGGCTCGAAGGGCCGAATGGCCTACTCCTGCACCTATTGTCTATTGTCTTTTTTTCTTTTAATCTGTAGCAGCAAATGCCAAATTCTAATTGTGCCTAAGTACATTTCTCAATCCAAGGTACTTTTAGTACAAACTATAAACTCGCATGAAGGTTAGACTGAGGTTAATTAACCATCAATTGCATCAGAAGCAGTTACACATTAGTCCTTATCTATTTCTGAACGCTGAATAACAGGAGCAGTGTCACAGAGATGGTGACATTTACCCTGTCAAATTGTTCCGAACAAGAGTAATTTGGGATAAGAACTTGCTAGCAGAGTTGTGAGGTTAGATCACAGGACCAAAAAAATGATCAAATGGACAGCATTTTCATTTGCTTCCAGCAGTACTTTTTAATCAGCATCATTTGATGTTAATCTTCCTGTTATTACTCCTGCCGATCCTGTTCTGAACTTCATCCCATACAATATTAAAATCACTTTGTCTTGCACAGAAGGCATCACAAAATGCTGGAGTAACTCAGCAGGTCAGGCAGCATCTAGGACAGAGGGAATGGGTGACGTTTCGGGTCGAGACCCTTGAAAGCATCCAGAGAATTGGCCTCCACAGGAGATTGGGGTTAGGAGAGAGAGATAGATCAGCCGTGATTGAATGGCGGAGTTGAGTTAATGGGCCCAAGTCTGCTCCTAACACCGATGAACTCACGAACACATTTTCGCTGTACGAGTTCACGGCCGTTTATGCTTCATCTGAACCTCCTGCAT
The DNA here is from genome assembly GCF_053455715.1 of Rhinoraja longicauda. Classification (NCBI taxonomy): domain Eukaryota; kingdom Metazoa; phylum Chordata; class Chondrichthyes; order Rajiformes; family Arhynchobatidae; genus Rhinoraja; species Rhinoraja longicauda. The sequence goes on along the minus strand of NC_135970.1, from coordinate 38,766,110 downwards.
TCATAATTTTTAAGCAATGGGATGGAAAGACTTGTGGAGCGAGAGGTCGGGAGCAAAAAGGCACTGGGCAGCTGAAGGCGTGGATGGCATCGATGATGAAGTTAATCAGAGCAGAAACAGCCCCACGCCCATCTTCAAGTGGTCGTTCATAATCACGCCCGTACCACTTTATTCTCCCCCACACACCCATCGTCTCTGCCCACATCCCACCACTCACACGCACACGAGGGGACAATTCACTGCCAATCTACCCACCAGCCCAGGTAGCACAAAATGCTGGAGTAACTCAGCGGGTCAGGCAGCATCTAGGAGAGAGGGAATGGGTGACGTTTCGGGTCGAGACCTCTCTCCTAGATGCTGCCTGACCCGCTGAGTTACTCCAGCATTTTGTGATGCCTTCGATTTGTACCAGCATCTGCCGTTATTTTCCTACACATTATCTTCCACAGACATCTGTGGGGATAGATTGTGAGTTTAAATAGAAAGTAAAAGAGACTTCTTCCAAGCTGGATTGTTCAGAATAGGCAAAGAAAATGACGAGAAAGATATTTGACTTTACTTTAGACTTTAGAGAGGCAGCACGGAAACAGGCCCTTCGGCCCACCGAGTCCATGCCGACCAGCGATCGCCCTGCACATGAACCCTATCCTGCACACTAGGGACATTTTACACTTTACAGAAGCCAATTAACCTACAAAGTTGTGCGTCTTTGGAGCGTGGGAGCAAACCGGAGCACTCGGAGAAACCCACGCTGTCACAGGGAGAACGTACAAACTCTGTACAAACTAGGGGGGCTGCGCCCCTAGTCTCTGGCGCTGTAAGGCAGCAACTTTACCACTGCGCCACCGTGCCGCACGATCAGGTCTCTCTGCGTATTCTATCCCTCTCATAGAATGGTCTCATTAGTTCACAGTAATTTAATTCTATTTCTACAGACACTTGTCTGACCTGCACAACATTTCTTTGGAATTCATTGCCACAGAGGGCAGTGGAGGCCAAGGCAATGAATTTTTTTTAAGGCAGAGATAGACAGATTCTTGATCAGTACGGGTGTCAGGGGTTATGGGGAGAAGGCAGGAGAAGGGGGTTGGGAGGGAGAGACAGATCAGCCACGATTGAATGGCGGGGTAGACCTGATGGGCCGAATGGCCCAATTCTGCTCCAATCGCTTATGACCTTATGACATTTCGAACGTTCTGCTTTTGGATTTCATTTGTCTGCACCTGTATTGCTCAGCTTTTACATGTCCCTTTGCTTGCTTTCTAATTGCCATCATTAAGCGATCAATCAGGCAGCTTTGTAGAGAACATATCACCATATCGAGCCTGACTTTGCTCTATCAAAGATATTCCCTTCGTCCCATCCCCCCCCCACCCCCAATCCTCACTGTACCTTGTAACTAACTTCATTCTGTCCCAGGTATTTATTCACAAAATGCTGGAGTAACTCAGCGGGTCAGGCAGCATCTCGGGAGAGAAGGAATGGGTGACGTTTCGGGTCGAGACCCTTCTTCAGACTGATGGGTCTCGACCCGAAACGTCACCCATTCCTTCTCTCCTGAGATGCTGCCTGACCTGCTGAGTTACTCCAGCATTTTGTGAATAAATACCTTCGATTTGTACCAGCGTCTGCAGTTATCTTGTTATACTACTTATTCACTCTGTCCCAATTCTAACAAAAGGACCTCAACCCTGAAACCGTCGCTCTGACAGAGGGCTGAGCGTTAAGGTGTCAGCGACGATGTTTGTGGGACGTGTAACGCGGGACTTTTTTTACACAAAAAGTGTCGAGCAGAAGGATGAAGTGTGAAAAGGGTGTCCTCCTGATTAAATTTCGTCTTTACATCCCCTCGTTACCACCTTCCCCAACCGAACAACAGTCCATTGTACATTCTCCTTGAACTTCGTCTCCTTTGATATCTCGTTTTCACACCTTACACTTCCTTATAGACAATAGACAATAGGTGCGGGAGGAGGCCATTCGGCCCTTCGAGCCAGCACCGCCATTCAATGTGATCATGGCTGATCATTCTCAATCAGTACCCCATTCCTGCCTTCTCCCCGTACCCCCTGACTCCACTATCCTTAAGATCTCTATCTAGCTCTCTCTTGAAAGCATCCAGAGAATTGGCCTCCACTGCCTTCTGAGGCAGAGAATTCCACAGATTTGCAATTTGAGAGGGAATGGAGTGGCGGGGGAGGGGAAGGGAGGGGTGGGGGAGGGGAATGGAGTGGCGGGGGAGGGGAATGGAGTGGCGGGGGAGGGGAATGGAGTGGCGGGGGAGGGGAAGGGAGGGGTGGGGGAGGGGAATGGAGTGGCGGGGGAGGGGAAGGGAGGGGTGGGGGAGGGGAATGGAGTGGCGGGGGAGGGGAAGGGAGGGGTGGGGGAGGGGAGCTGGGGGAGAGGGAGGAGGGGGGGGAGGGGAGGTGCTGCACCAATGCAGGGTAGGTATGGGCCCAACGGGTCCACATGGTCTAGTTTAGTATATTTGTTTGCCTTGTGTTATGGTGGTGTGGTTCTGTTTTGCATTGTTGTGTTGTAAATATTATTTTTAATAAATAAATATATTTTTTTAATAATAAATAAAATAAAAACTCAATGTGCACCATGGGGTAGAGGTGAATGTGACCGGACCCTCGCTTAGGGAAGGACCGTACAGAAGCCTGACGACAGAGGGGGAGAAGCTGTTCCTGAGTCTTTATGGGCGGCACGGTGGCGCAGCGGTAGAGTTGCTGCTTTACAGCGAATGCAGCGCCGGAGACTCAGGTTCGATCCTGACTACGGGTGCTGTACTGTAAGGAGTTTGTACGTTCTCCCCGTGACCTGCGTGGGTTTTCTCCGAGATCTTCGGTTTCCTCCCACACTCCAAAGACGTACAGGTATGTAGGTTAATTGGCTGGGTAAATGTAAAAATTGTCCCTAGTGGGTGTAGGATAGTGTTAATGTACGGGGATCACTGGGCGGCACGGACTTGGAGGGCCGAAAAGGCCTGTTTCCGGCTGTATATATATGATATGATATGGTCAAAAACGTGAAGGAGGGTCTCGACCCGAAACGTCACCTGTTACCTTTTCTCCAGAGATGCTGCCTGCCCGCTGAGTTATCTTCTATCTTCTGTTTAACCGCTGAGTTATCTGTCTATCTTCAGTTAAAACCAATTCCTTCCTGCACAACCCCCAAAGGCTGTCTGACTACACAAGAGGTGGCGATTTGGGGGGAGGGGGGGTGGGGGGTTTACCGAGGCATGCGTGCATTTTGAAAGACCACACATTTCCAAGACTGTGTTTATTTTTCTTTTCTTTCCATCTTTCCCCACAAAGCTCCACCGCCCCCGAAGCGGGCCCCGACCACGGCGTTGTCACTGCGCTCCAAGTCCATGACGTCAGAACTTGAAGACCTAGGTAAGGAATGGGGTTGGAAATGCACGCCTTTGGCCTGTGAGTCCTCGCGGGTGGGCGTGACCGAGGGGGGGCCCTTACTGCAGGCTGAGGCAGGTCCACCTGTAGGGGTTGCCAACTTCCTCGCTCCCAAATAAGGGACAAAAGGTGATGTCACCGCCCCGCGTCCCATGTGACCTCGCCCAGCCAGCGGCCACGTGCTCCCGCTCCACCAACGACTGCCGCCCGGGCCGGGAGGCGGGTTGCTATGCTTGGCAGAGGGTGAGAGGGAAGGGGGGAGAGTATGGGGGGGGAGTTTGGAGGGTGCGGGGGGTAGTGTGGGGGGGTAGTGTGAAGGGTGAGGGGTGAGGGTGGAGGGTGTGGGGGGGAGGGGTGGTGTGAGGGGGTGGAGGGTGCGGGGAGTAGTGTGGGGGGGGAGGGTGTGGGGGGAGGGGGAGGGGTGGTGTGATGGGGGGTGGAGGGTGCGGGGGGTAGTGTGGGGGGGAGGGTGGAGGGTGTGGGGGGGCGTGGAGGGTGAGAGGGGAATGGTGTGGGGGGTGGAGGGTGAGGGGAAGGGTGTAGGGGAGGGGGAAGGGTGTGGGGGGAGGGTGGAGGGTGTGGGGGAGAGGATGGAGGGTGTGGGGGTGGAGGGTGAGAGGGGAAGGGTGTGGGGGGGAGGGGGGAGAGTGTGGGGGGGAGGGTGGAGGGTACGGGGGGGAGGGTGGAGGGTACGGGGGGGAGGGTGGAGAGTGTGGAGGGGAGGGGGGAGGGTGGAGGGTGTGGGGGGGAGGGTGGAGGGTGCGGGGGAGTGTGGGGGGTGGGGGTGGAGGGTGTGAGGGGGGTGGAGGGTGTGGGGGGATGGAGGGTGTGGGGGGGATGGAGGGTGTGGGGGGAGGGTGGAGGGTGAGGGGGGAGGGTGAGGTGGGGGGGGATGGTGAAGGGTTTGTAAGGACTCACTGTCCATGCGTTAGACGCTTCCCGACTTACGATGCTTCGACTTACGATATTTCCACTTCACGTTGGTCCAAACGCAGGGCGCCGCTGCTCGCCACCGGCCACGTGATCAGGTGTATTAAATGCATTCCGACCTACGATATTTTCGGTTTACGATGGGTTTATCGGAACGTAACGCCATCGTAAGTTGAGGAGCACCTGGCACGCTTAACAAATTCATGCCCAGCGCACAGATGGGCTAAATGACGAGTTGGTGAATAGTGGTTTCCTGCCTCACTCTCTTCCTTCTCTTTCTTTACTGCTTCCTCTCTCTCTCTCTCTCTCTCTCTCTCTCTCTCTCCTGCCGCCTGTGTGTTGGACGTCTCCCACAGTGGACAGAGGTAAGCCGACCAATTCAGAGTGGGTGCCCCTTGTCTTGCAAGGAGGGTTTTTTGACTGGGTGCTTTGGTCAGGTTGAGATCTCGTCGTGGGGTAAACTCAGTGGGTTCCCCAGTGGGTGCCCGGCTTCACTGCGGCACTTACCTCGTGTTGAGCGGCAGTGGATTTGCAACTCTGGACATGTCTAGACAAAACAAGTTTTGTTGCCTCCCATCACAGTGAAGGGGTGTTTGGAGTTACTGTGATGGATGTTTGTGTTGGGGTCATGTGTCTTGTGTTTTTTTTGTGTGTGTGACTGCAATGTAATTTCGTTCGGTACCTCGGTACCGAATGACAAATAAAGCTCTGTATTCCTGTATTCAAACGTATAAGATTATTAAGGGGCTGGACACATTAGAGGCAGGAAACATGTTCCCAATGTTGGGGGAGTCCAGAACCAGGTGCAGTGAAAAGCCTTTTGTTGCGTGCTAACCAGTCAGCGGAAAGACAATGCACGATTACAGTCGAGGCGTTTACAGTGTATGGTCAGGGATAGATAGATACATTGGGGCAAAAGGCTCCCAATGTTGGGCGAGTCGAGAACCAGGGGCCACACAGTCTTAGAATCAAGGGGAGTGCCATTTAAAACTGAGGTGAGAAGGAACTTTTTCACCCAGAGAGTTGTGAATTTGTGGAATTCTCTGCCGCAGAGGGCAGTGGAGGCCAAATCACTAGATGGGTTTAAGAGAGTTAGATAGAGCTCTAGGGGCTAGTGGAATCAAGGGATATGGGGAGAAGGCAGGCACATGATTACTGATTGTAGATGATCGGCCATGATCACAATGAATGGCGATGCTGGCTCGAAGGGCCAAATGGCCTCCTCCTGCACATATTTTCTATGTTTCTCTGTCACGTGGCAGGTCAGGCAGCATCTCTGGGGAACGTGGATAGGTGACGTTTCAGGTCGGGACCCTTCTTGAGAACTAGGGTTCTAAACCTAGAAGAAGGGTCCCGACTGAAACGTCACCTATCCATGTTCTCCAGAGATGCTGCCTGACCCACTGAGTTACTCCAGCACTCTGTGCAAACCAGCATCTGCAGTTCAACGTGCATCAACACATGACCACGGCTGCTTTAATGGTGTTGAAGCAATTAACCTACTAATTAAATGAATCAATTGTTAATTAATTAACCCAATTAAACTGCATGTCTTTGGAGCTGTCCTGGGAGGAAACCGGAGCGCCCGGGGGAAAACCCACATGGTCACGGGAAGAACGTACAAACTTCGTACGGACAGATGGAACCCGGGTCTCTGGCGCTGTGAGGCAGCAACTCTACCGCTGCGCCCACCCTGGTCTTCAATGACTTCAGGGGCTGGCAGTGTTAGTTTTAAATACTGGAAGGTGCTGTCGATTGCCAACAGTGAAGATCATTGAGTGTCAGTGCAAGGCGGGAAGTCCATCATGCAACGCTCTGCCTGAGTGCACTGTATGATGATTTTGTTTAACCCTCTGGAGACATGCACGGTAATCTCCAGCACTGCGGCCTCTCACTCCAAACATCTGCTCACGTTCCAAGCGGGCTATCCATCTCAATGGTTTGCTTGTCAGCCGAAAGCAGGGCCAGGGCTGGGGATTGAGGTGGAAGACTTAAGAAGATGTCGCAAATCCCATTTTAGACTTTACACTTTGTACAGGGGTGGTGCAGCGGTAGATTTTTTAGATTTAGAGATACCGCGCGGAAACAGACCCTTCGGCCCACCGGGTCCGCGCCGCCCAGCGATCCCCGCACACTAACACTATCCTACACCCACTACGGACAATTTTTACAGTTACCCAGTCAATTAACCTACATACCTGTACGTCTTTGGAGTGTGGGAGGAAACCGAAGATCTCGGAGAAAACCCACGCAGGTCACGGGGAGAACGTACAAACTCCGTGCAGACGGTGCCCGTAGCCAGGATCGAACCTGAGTCTCCGGCGCTGCATTCGCTGTAAGGCAGTAACTCTACCGCTGCGCCACTGTGCCGCCCTGGGGGTAGAGTTGCTGCCTGACAGCGTCAGAGACCCGGGTTCGATCCCGACTACGGGCGCCGTCTGTACGGAGTTTGTACGTTCTCCCCGTGACCTGCGTGGGTTTTCTCCGAGATCTTCGGTTTCCTCCCGCACTCCAAAGACGTGCAGTTTTGGAGGTTAATTGGCTTCAGTGATATTGCAACTTATCACTGGTGTGTGGGACAATGCTAATGTGCAGGGTGATTGCTGGTTGGCGTGGACTTGGTGGGGCCAAAGGGGCTGTTTCCACACTATTTCGCTAAACTAAACTAAAAACTAAACTAAGCTTTAGAGATACAGAGTGGAAACAGGCCCTTCGGCCCACCGAGTCCGTGCCGCCCAGCGATCTCCCCGTACACTAGCACTATCCCACACACGAGGGATGATTTACAATCTAGAGAAGCCAATTAACCTACAAACCTGTTCGTCTCTCAGTATAAGCCGTTGATTATTGGTGCTCTTTGGTGGTGTTGGGTTCAGTTTTGGTGTAGTTTCGAGATACAGCGCGGAAACTGGCCCTTCGGCCCACCGAGTCCGCGCCGACCAGCGATCCCCGCACATTCACACTGTCTGCACTCATGCAGGACAATTTATATTTTTTTATACCAAAAGCCAATTAACCTGCAATCCTGCACGTCTTTGGAGTGTAGGAGGAAACCAAAGCACCCAGGGAAAACCCACGCAGGTCACGGGGAGAACGTACAAACTCCGTACAGACGGCGCCCGTGGTCATGGTTGAACCCGGGTCTGTGGCGCTGTGGGGCAGCAACTCTACCGCTGCGCCACAGTGCCGCCCTGGCATTCAGTTGAGGTGTCTGGGGTGGTCTGTGCGTGGGATGGGCCAGATGGCAAGGCAGGTGTGTGGAGGGCAGTTGAAGGACTAACAGCGAAGTTGAAGGAAACAGGTGCTGAAACAGTAGCAATGGTGGAGACTACCCAGGTATTGTGGTGAAGCCAGATAACGGTATCCAATGGTAGACGCAGAGTGCTGGAGTAACTCAGAGGGTCAGGCAGCATCTCTGGAGAGAAGGAATGGGTGACGTTTCGGGGGAGGTTCGCCCAAGAAAACCCGCACGTCTTTTGAATAGTTTTGCTTTTTTAGTTTAATAGAGATACAGGCCCTTTGGCCCTTCGGGTTTGTGCCAACCAGTGATCCCCGTATACTAGCACAATCCTACACACCAGGAACACTGTACAATCTTTACCGGAGCTATTTAACCTACAAAGCTGTACATCTTTTGGATGGTGGAAGGAACCTGGAGCACCCAGAGAAATCCCATCTGGTCACGGGGGGGGGGGGGGGGAAGGCACAGACAGCACCCGTAATCAGGATGGAATTGCTATTGAGGGCGTGCAGCGTAGGTTTACTAGGTTAATTCCTGGAATGGCCGGACTGTCATATGTTGAAAGACTGGAGCGACTCGGCTTGTATACACTGGAATTTAGAAGGATGAGAGGAGATCTTAACGAAACGTATAAGATTATTAAGGGGTTGGACACGTTAGAGGCTGGAAACATGTTCCCAATGTTGGGGGAGTCCAGAACCAGGGGCCACAGTTTAAGAATAAGGGGTAGGCCATTTAGAACTGAGATGAGGAAAATATATTTCAGTCAGAGAGTTGTCAATCTGTGGAATTCTCTGCCTCAGAAGGCAGTGGAGGCCAATTCTCTGAATGCATTCAAGAGAGAGCTAGATAGAGCTCTTAAGGATAGCGGAGTCAGGGGGTATGGGGAGAAGGCAGGAACGGGGTACTGATTGAGAATGATCAGCCATGAAGGTAGTTGAGGCCAGAAGGTAGTTGAGGCCAGTTCATTGGCTATATTTAAGAGGGAGTTAGATGTGGCCCTTGTGGCTAAAGGGATCAGGGGGTATGGAGAGAAGGCAGGTACGGGATACTAAGTTGGATGATCAGCCATGATCATATTGAATGGCGGTGCAGGCTCGAAGGGCCGAATGGCCTACTCCTGCACCTATTTTCTATGTTTCTATGTTTCTATCACATTGAATGGCGGTGCTGGCTCGAAGGGCCGAATGGCCTCCTCCTGCACTTATTGTCTATTGTCTATTGTAACCCGAGGTCTCTGGCACTGTGTGGCAGCAACTCTACCACCCAGCCAGCCCCTGCTGATCCAGTGATCACATCTCTCCTGGTTCACTTCGAGTCGGCCTCGATCCAACACTCTCCACTGCCTCTGTGCCAATTCATAATGGACACTATTAACTCAATTTGGAAGGCAAGCTGATGTAGAGTGCCCATTTGATTTGCACTTGTCTCCAATAATCTAAACACCCGTCGATGTGAGTTTGTGCATTAAGGAATATTAAATTTGTTCAGTTCTGGTAGCAATCAATGGCCAACACAAAAAACGTACATGTCAGAACGTGCTTAGTAGTTATATTTGGTGTAACGGTAAAGTACGAGAAACTCCATTGCTTTAAAGTGCCCACTGGCCCTGCCTTTAACCATTGACATGGCTGCCCTCAGTGAATCAACTGCAATTTGGCAATGAACAGGCAGGTCGTTTGAATCATTATTTTGGTGAAAGCAACCCCAAAAAAACAGCAATATATAAAAGAAAATCCACCATGCATGCATCCAGGATAAAACTAAATCAGAAATAAATTGAACAATCCATGCGCGAATAATAGACAATAGACAATAGGTGCAGGAGGAGGCCATTCGGCCCTTCGAGCCAGCACCGCCATTCAATGTGATCATGGCTGATCATTCTCAATCAGTACCCCGTTCCTGCCTTCTCCCCATACCCCCTGACTCCGCTATCCTTAAGAGCTCTATCTAGCTCTCTCTTGAATGCATTCAGAGAATTGGCCTCCACTGCCTTCTGAGGCAGAGAATTCCACAGATTCACAACTCTCTGACTGAAAAGGTTTTTCCTCATCTCCGTTCTAAATGGCCTACCCCTTATTCTTAAACTGTGGCCCCTTGTTCTGGACTCACCCAACATTGGGAACATGTTTCCTAACATGCCTCTAACGTGTCCAACCCCTTAATAATCTTATATGTTATATTATCTTATATGTTATATTATCTAATAACGTGGATAATTTGTGGCAGATTGGGATGCAGAGGCAGCAAGTAAGTTGGAAAAACTAACAGAAAGATCATCGTTGTTTTTCTGCAAGAGGAATTCAATACAGAAACGGAAGAGCTTATTGTTTCAGTTACGTTTTCTCCTTCGACACTCCCCTTGGATAACATAGACACAAAATGCTGGAGTAACTCAGCGGGACAGGCAGCATCTCTGGAGAGAAGGAATGGGTGATGTTTCTAGGCCAGACCTTTCATCAGATGAAGTCTGTCTTTGGTGTAAACCAGCACCTGCAGTTCCTTCCTACACCATAGAACAGTGCAGCACAAGGGACAGGCCATTCTACCCACAATGTCCGTGCTAAACATGATCCCAAGTTGAACGAATCTCCTCGACCTGCACATGATCCGTACCACTCCATCAACTGCATGGCCTTGTGCCTATCTATAAGCCTCTTGAATGCCACTGCTGTGTCTACTTCCATCACCACTCCTGGCAGCACATTCCCAGAACCCTCCACTCTGTGTAAGAAGACTTGCCTCATACATCTCCTTTAAACTTTGCCTTTCTTTCCTTAAAGCTGTGCCCCCCTTGCCTTTGAACTTCCACCCCGGGATAAAGGTTCTGCTTGTGCAAACTCCGTACAGACAAGCACCCTTAGTCAGGAGTGAACCCGGGTCTCTGGCGCTGTTAAGGCAGCAGCTCTACCACTGTGCCACCGCTCCGCCCCCACCTCAGTTGCAGTCATGCTATTGTTAGAGTGCTGGCTGGTAACAGTGGACCTCACAGTCAGTGGCCAGCTCAGTATACCCTGAAGAATACCTTTGCATTCCCTCTCTCTCTCTCTCTGTCCCTCCCCCACCCTAGTCACCCTGCTAGTTTCACTGTTCGTATCCCTCCGTTATCATCTCTTCGCCAGCCAACAGTGGAGCATTGTGGACTCCACCTTTCTTTGGCCATCGGTGCCGGCTCTGATTTGTTCTGCACCTTTTAATGCCTCTAGTCTCCCTCTCTCCTGAGTCTCAGTCTGAAGAAGTATCTAGACCCGAAACATCACCTATTGCTTTTTGTCAGAGGTGCTACCTGACCTGCTGAGTTACTCTGGCATTTTGTGTCTATAATTCAGTGATAAAACCACTTGACTTCTTTAAGATGGGGTAGGGTCATCTACCATTTCTCAAGACCATTCTGCTCTCGTGTCGTTTAGTTTAGACATACAGCACGGAAACAGGCCCTTCGGCCCACCGAGCCCACACCGACCAGCGATCCCCGCAACACTAACACTATCCGACACATTAGGGACAATGTACAATTATACCAAGCCAATCAAGCTACAAACCTGTACGTCTTTGGAGTGTGGGAGGAAACCGGAGATCCCGGGGAAAAGCAACGCAGGTCACGGGGAGAACGTACAAACTCCGTACAGGCAGCACCCGCATTCAGGATCGAACCCGGGTCTCTGGCGCTGTAAGGCAGCAGCTCTACCCGCTGCGCCACCGTCTTCACCAGTTTTGCTGGGAGTGGTCAACCCGTTAAGTATCTGCGATGGTGCATGGGTGCGACCCATGGGAAGTTGAAACCTTCCCACTTTTGGACCAGCAAATGTGGCTCCACATGGGAGTGTGAACACAGAGCTAAAACAGGAAGATATCAGCGTGGGGATCTAACACCTGAGCCAGGTGTGAGCATGAGTCTAACTTTCTTCATTCCATCTGTGCCTTGCTGACGCTCGGGAAATTAAAACGCTGAATCCACCAGTTTTGATGACACTGAACCTGACATTAGAGGCCATTTAACACGTCAAAAATGGGCGTATTTTTTGTCCAAATACACCTCCGACAAGGTGGCACGGAGGCGCGGCGGTAGAGTTGCTGCCACACAGCGCCAGAGACCCAGGTTCAATCCTGACTGCGGGCGGGAGCTGTCTGTGTGGAGTTTGTACGTTCCCTGGGTTTTCTCCAAGCGCTCCGGTTTCCTCCTACGTTCCAAAGGCGTGCAAGGTTATGGGTTAATTTGGTTGGTTCTGCAGATTGCCTCTAATGTGAAAGTGAGATAAGATAGAGCAAGTGTATGCGTGACTGTTAGTCGATGTGGACTCGGTGGGCCGAAGGTCCCGTATCCATGCTGTATCCATGCTGTATCCATGCCGTATCCATGCTGTATCTCTGAACTAAACTAAACTAAACAATTCTCCCACAATGTTGAAGCCATTACCTTCCAGCATTTTTTTTTTTTTTGCCTCTGCATTCACAGATACTGCTTGAACTGCTGAGTGCATCTAGTTTCAGAAGACGTTGGTGTGGCCAACTTTAGAGTATTGTGTTCAGTTTTGGTCGCCACGTTACAGGAAAGATGTTGTTGTCAAGCTTGAAAATGATACGGAGAAGATTTACCAGGATGTTGCAAGGACTCAAGGAACTGAGCTATCGGGAGAGGTTGAGCAGGCTCTGTTCCTTGGAGCGCAGGAGGATGAGGGGTGATCTTGTAGGAGGTGTACAAAATCATGAGTGGAATAGATCGGGTAGACACACAGTCCAGAGAAAAAAGCATCGAGAACCAGAGGACAAAGGTTTGAGATGAAGGGGGAAGGATTTAATGGGAACTTGAGGGGTAACGTTTTCACACAAAGAGTGGTGGGTGTATGGAACGAGCTGCTGGAGGAGGTATTTGAGGCAGGTACTATCACAACGTTTAAGAAACAATCAGACAGGTACATGGATAGGCTAGATTTAGAGGGATATGGGCCAAAGGCAGGCAGGTGGGACTAGTGTAGATGAGGCATGTTGGTCAGCGTGGGCAAGTTAGGCCGAAAGGCCTGTTTCCGTGCTGTTTGACTCTTTGACTCTATGACTGTAGTAACTGGACTTCAGGTCCGATTAACACAACTCAGTCACAACAGTGTAATAGTAATGGGTGGCACGGTGGCACAGCGGTAGAGTTGCTGCCTGACAGCGCTTGCAGCGCCAGAGACCAGGGTTCGAGCCCGACTACGGGTGCTGTACTGTACGGAGTTTGTACGTTCTCCCCGTGACTGCGAGGGTTTTCTCCAAGTTCTTCGGTTTCCTGCCACGCTCCAGAGACGTGCAGGTTCGTCGGTTAATTGGCTTGGGGTAAGTGTAAATTGTCCCTAGTGTGTATAGGGTATGGTCACTGCGCGGGGATCGCTGGTCGGCGTATACGCTGCCGGGCAGTGTATATAGTCAAGGTGGGAGTGAAGATCCGGACTGGATCGTGTGTGGAATGTGCAGCATGCATAGTGAATGTGACGCTATATATATATAGTGAAGGTGAACTGGCATGCACAATCTACAGTTTGTATCGTGATATTTGTTCTGAACTGTATACAGAAATGAATTTCAGCGTACCTCAGCACATGTGACACAAAGTACCACTGACGTTATTCCTTCTGTGATTTTGCATCAGTTTATTCCATGGTAATCTGGCTTTCATTGCCGGCCAGGAATTTGTTTGGAGCAGCTCCATCCATTATCATTTAAGTGCTTCAGGGCCCTGCCATGCACTTGTTAAGAGGGCTTCCAATGCAGATTGAGTGTGTTCAGGGCACTGGAACTGGAGATGTTCCCAGTGCTTTCCTTGGCCAAGTGGTTTCTGTATTGTGCAAGAGATTTCAATGTCGAGCAAAGTAGGATTTCGCCAACCTTAAAATCTATTTGCTTCCTTCTCTTTTGCTTTACAAGCGACATTACGGAAAAAGAGGACCGGTGAGTATATCAACTCAAGAGCACGCTCTATCGGATCTTAAGGATAGCGGAGTCAGGGGGTATGGGGAGATGGCAGGAACGGGGTACTGATTGAGAATGATCAGCCATGATCACATTGAATGGCGGTGCTGGCTCGAAGGGCCGAATGGCCTCCTCCTGCACCTATTGTCTATTGTCTCTGTCGGATAATGATTCCTCCTGCCCTCCGATTATCTTTCATTCATTTGTTCTCCATCACCATCTATACCTCTCCTTTCTGCGTTTCCCCTGATTCTCAACCTGCAGAAGGGTCTCGACCCGAAACGTCACCTGTCCCTCCTGTCCAGAGATGCTGCCTGACCATGCTGACTTACTCCAGCTTTCTGTGCCTAATCTTCGGCTTAAACCGAAGGCTTGTATACACTGGAATTTAGAAGGATGAGAGGAGATCTTATCGAAACGTATAAGATTATTAGGGGGTTGGACACGTTAGAGGCAGGAAACATGTTCCCAATGTTGGGGGAGTCCAGAACCAGGGGCCACAGTTTAAGAATAAGGGGTAGGCCATTTAGAACTGAGATGAGGAAAAACTGTTGTGAATCTGTGGAATTCTCCGCCTCAGAAGGCAGTGGAGGCCATTTCTCTGAATGCATTCAAGAGAGAGCTAGATAGAGCTCTTAAGGATAGCGGAGTCAGGGGGTATGGGGAGAAGGCAGGAACGGGGTACTGATTGAGACATGGTCAGCCATGATCACATTGAATGGCGGTGCTGGCTCGAAGGGCCGAATGGCCTCCTCCTGCACCTATTGTCTATTGTCCAAACCAGCATCTGCAGTTCCTTCCCTCACCCCCGTGAGCTGGCCGAGTTCAACACCAACACTTGGCTGAGTTGACGTTCAGCTTGAAGTACACTGAGTGGAATCTCGACCACTGTGCAGTGTCCACTTACCACACTGCCTGCAGAGAGCGCAGACCTGGAGTTAGCGTGTCTCCCAATCGTGACTCTCATTTGGAAGCGTGCCGCCCGATAAATCCTTTCGAGCTCTGAGCCACCGTTGGCAACGTTGAAAATGGTTAGCGTGCGCGGAGGGAATTCCACGCCCCGCCACTCGAATGAATTTGGATGGAAGAGGCTCAAGTATTTAAGAGATAACTTCCTTTTCAGTCCCGTTCATAATTTCATCGTTCGGTGAAATTCCCAACTGCAGGCCAAAAAACTGCAGATCTCACAACAATGACTTGTTTCCTTATAGTCAAGGCTTCAGAGAGCTCTGGTGTAACACGATCCGTGTGCTGTAGAATGTTCCGGATTAATTAGCAGCCTTTCTAAAATTCCCAGTGTATGCCTGTCATGGAGATAGCTGTTCTGCTGAATTCTTCATATTCATATATAACCTGCACAATTAATTGTTTGCCCAACACGACACTTTGTAATCTAACCAAAGCGTTGAGTTCTCCCTGTGACCACGTGGGTTTCCTCCGGGCGCTCCGGTTTCCCCCCCACACCCCAAAGACGTGCGGGTTTGTAGGTTAATTTGTCCCTCTGCAAATTGTCCCTTGTGTGGAGGGAGTGGCTGGGAAAAGTGGGATAACGTGGAACTAGTGTGAAAGGGTAGTGTAAGAAAATAACTGCAGATGCTGGTACAAATCGAAGGTATTTATTCACGAAATGCTGGAGTAACTCAGCAGGTCAGGCAGCATCTCTGGAGAGAAGGAATGGGTGACGTTTCGGATCGAGACCCTTCTTCAGACTGATGTCAGGGGGCGGGACAAAGGAAGGATATAGGTGGAGACAGGAAGATAGAGGGAGAACTGGGAAGGAGGAGGGGAAGAGAGGGACAGAGGAACTATCTAAAGTTGGAGAAGTCGATGTTCATACCGCTGGGCTGCAAACTGCCCAGGTGAAATATGAGGTGCTGTTCCTCCAATTTCCGGTGGGCCTCACTATGGCACTGGAGGAGGCCCATGACAGAAAGGTCAGACTGGGAATGGGAGGGGGAGTTGAAGTGCTCGGCCACCGGGAGACCAGTTTGGTCAACGCGGACCGAGCGCAGGTGTTGAGCGAAGCGATCGCCGAGCCTGCGCTTGGTTTCGCCGATGTAAATAAGTTGACATCTAGAGCAGCGGATGCAATAGTGTGAAAGGGTGAGCGATGGTCGGCGTGGACTCGGGGGGCCGGCGGGTCGATTTCCAAGCAGCAGCTTTAGAAAAATCAAAACTAAAAGGTGTGACCTGGCCACAACGATTATCTCCAAAGCACTATTGACAGGTTAGCTATTAAAAGGCCACAAGATGTCACGACTTACCCATTTAAACTTTTTGACTATCACCTTGTGGACCCAGACCATGAATGTCGGTTGCAGCTACTAAAGTCCCCTCCTTGGAAATGGATGCTGTAAAATTCTGATAACCCGCGACTCGGGCGTAGCGGTAGAGTTGCTGCCTCACAGCGCCAGAGACCCGGGTTCGATCCTGACCACGGGTGCTGCCTGAACGGAGTTTGTACTTTCTCCCCGTGACCTGCGTGGGTTTTCTCCGGGTGCCCTGGTTTCCTCCCACACTCCAAAGAACGCGCTGGTTTGTAGGTTAATTCTCAAGTTCACAGGTTATAGGAGTAGAATTAGGCCATTCGGCCCATCGAGTCCACTCCGCCGTTCAATCACGGCTGACCTCGGCCTCTTAATCCCATTTTCCTGCCTTCTCCCCATAACCCTCTGACACCCGTTCTAATCAAGAATTTGTCCATCTCTACCTTAGAGACGTGGCCTCCACAGCCCACTGTGGCAATGGGTTCCACAGATTAACCACCCTCTGACTAAAGAAGTTCCTCCTCACCTCCTTTCTAAAGGAGCGCCCTTTAATTCTGAGGCTGTGCCCTCTGGTCCTGGACTCTCCCACCAGTGGAAACATCCTCTCCACATCCACTCTATCTACGCCTTTCATTATTCTGTACGTTTCAATGAGGTCCCCCCTCATCCTTCTAAACTCCAGCGAGTACAGGCCCAGTGCTGGCAAACGCTCATCATACGCCAACCCGCTCATTCCTGGAATCATTCTTGTAAACCTCCACTGGATCCTCTCCAGAGCCAGCACATCCTTCCTCGGATATGGGGCACAAATAATTGGCTTTGGTATGACATTAAATTATCCCAGGCGTGTTGGATAGTGTTAGGAAAGCACCGATACTGCAGGGCCTGTTTCTGCGCTGTATCTCTAAACTAAAAAAAACCTAAACTAAGCTGACCCACTGTTTGGCGATTACGGCGGTTTGGCATCTTGTTCACCGGTTAGAGTTTGCCCTACCCATGATTCACCGGGCTCCGGTCCCCACATTCCATTCGTGGGCCCTCTCTTCAATCTAACCTGGCAAATTTATTTTAGTCACAAAATGCTGGAGTAACTCAGCAGGTCAGGCAGCATCTCGGGAGAGAAGGAATGGGTGACGTTTCGGGTCAAGACCCTTCTTCAGAAGAAGATGCTGCCTGACCTGCTGAGTTACTCCAGCATTTTGTGAATAAACCGATTTGTACCAGCATCTGCAG
Organism: Rhinoraja longicauda; assembly: GCF_053455715.1. Taxonomy (NCBI): domain Eukaryota; kingdom Metazoa; phylum Chordata; class Chondrichthyes; order Rajiformes; family Arhynchobatidae; genus Rhinoraja; species Rhinoraja longicauda. Next base: position 38,749,074 of record NC_135970.1, on the reverse strand, counting down.
TTATTTTCTTATTCTAAATTTATTTTAGTATTGTGTAACTTTTTTTTTTTCGAAAGTGAATTTAAAACATACGGTGGGATTTAATATGGAATAAAAACCCAAATGGCCAAGTATATCTGTGCAGGAAGGAACTGCAGATGCTGGTTTTCACTGAAGGTAGACACAAAGTGCTGGAGTAACTCAGCAGGTCGGGCAGCATCTCTGGAGAGAAGGCATCAGGTGACTGTTTCGAGTGGAGACCCTTCTTCAGACCGAGAGTCACGGGCGAAGGAAACTGGAAAGGTTCAGAATAAATTAGACCCTTCTTCAGAAACGTCACCCGGAAACCTTTCTCCGTAAAAGCTGCCTTACCCGCTGAATTACTCCAGCATTTGATGTCTGTCTACGGCCAAGTATATCCGCCAGTCCAACACGGAGTGTGCTGGGTAATCAGAGGTTTTTTATTGCATTTTCTAACCCGAAGAACTCAAACATGCAAATGAAAGGTCAAGTGAGAGATCTATACTCTAATCCGAACAGTTTCATGTGGATCAAGTCATGTTGAAGAGGTGAATGTTTGTAATTGGGATTTACAGTCGACAATTCAAGCTCGTTGACTGAGATGTAATTAATTTGTTTTGTGCATAACTGCATTGTCTGGTGAAAATGGTTTCACTTCGTTCAAAGATGAAATGATTTTTTACAATCAAATAATCTGATCTTTTGGTCTCTGCCAAGCTCCTTCTAAATGCATGGAACTTGAACCGTGTAATTAATTAATATAGAGTGACTGCTCTACCTCAGCAGATTGGTCATGAAATTTACTTTAACAAAAGCAAAGGCTACTTAAGGCTTAATTTTTCTCACCACACCAATATATCCTTTCTGTCATCTTCATGTGCAGGCATAGTCATAGCGTGATACAGCGTGGAAACAGGCCCTTCGGCCCAACTTGCCCGCTCCGGCCAGCTACACTAGACCCACCTGCCCGCGTTTGGTCCATATCTCTCCAAACCTGTCCTATCCATGTACCTGTCTAACTGTTTTTTAAACGTCGGGATAGTCCCAGCCTCAACTACCTCCTCTGGCAGCTCGTTCCATACACCCACCACCTTTGTGTGAAAAAGTTACCCCTCAGATTCCTATTAAATCTTTTCACCTTCACCTTACACCTATGTTCTCTGGTCCTCGATTCACCTACTCTGGGCAAGAGACTCTGTGCGTCTACCTGTGTGGGAAGGAATTGCAGATGCTGGTTTACACCGAAGATAGACCCAAAATGCTGGAGTAACTCAACTCCATTCCTGGAGAGAAGGAATGGGTGACGTTTTTCGATTCGAGAAGTGTCTGAAGACGGATCTCGCCCTGAAATGTCACCCACCCCTTCTCTCCAAAGATGCTGCCTGTCCCGTTGAGTTACTCCAGCATTTTGGGTCTATCTTTGGTATAAACTCTCCTTGTTCAGAAGTGATCACACTCCCTTAAATAACTGGGCCTTCAACTTTCACGATGACTCCGCAATGACAATAGACAATAGACAATAGGTGCAGGAGTAGGCCATTCGGCCCTTCGAGCCAGCACCGCCATTCAATGTGATCATGGCTGATCATTCTCAATCAGTACCCCGTTCCTGCCTTCTCCCCATACCCCCCTGACTCCGCTATCCTTAAGAGCTCTATCTAGCTCTCTCTTGAATGTATTCAGAGAATTGGCCTCCACTGCCCTCTGAGGCAGAGAATTCCACAGATTCACAACTCTCTGACTAAAAAAGTTTTTCCTCATCTCTGTTCTAAACGGCCTACCCCCTTATTCTTAAACTGTGGCCCCTGGTTCTGGACTCCCCCAACATTGGGAACATGTTTCCTGCCTCTAACATGTCCAACCCCTTAATAATCTTATACATTTCGATAAGATCCCCTCTCATCCTTCTAAATTCCAGTGTATGCAAACCCAGTCGCTCCAGTCTTTCAACATATGACAGTCCCGCCATTCCGGGAATTAACGTAGTAAACCTACGCTGCACGCCCTCAATAGCAAGAATATCCTTCCTCAAATTTGGAGACCAAAACTGCACACAGTACTCCAGGTGCGGTCTCACTAGGGCCCTGTTCAACTGCAGAAGGACCTCTTTGCTCCTATATTCAACTCCTCTTGTTATGAATGCCAACATTCTATTGGCTTTCTTCACTGCCTGCTGTACCTGCATGCTTCCTTTCAGTGACTGATGCACTAAGACACCCAGATCACGTTGTACGTCCCCTTTTCCTAACTTGGCACCATTCAAATAATAATCTGCCTTCCTATTCTTACCACCAAAGTGGATAACTGAGTAAGGGTGTCAGGGGTTACGAGAAGAAGGCAGGAGAGTGCGGTTGAAGGGGCAGATAGATCAGGCGTGATTGAATGGCGGAGTGGACTTGATCGGTCGAATGGCCTAATTCTGCTCCTGTGGCTTATGAACTTATAAAGTATTAGCAGCATCTTAAATTGAATTGAATTGAATACATTTTATTAGCCAAGTATGTTTAAATACAAGGATTTCTTTCCTTGGTGCTTTGCTCGCAAGTAACAACATGACATACAGGAAACAATTAAGAATAAAATATTATAATTTAAACATGTGAAGAATGAAATAAAATACCAGAGCACAAGGAGGCTACAGACTTTTGGTTGTTGAGTAGAGTTCCTGTTCATGGGAAAAAGTTGTTTTTATGTCTGGCTGTGGCAGCTTGCAGTTATAGTATCTTTGAACTGTGCTGAGATTAAGTGATGCCAAATTTATTGTTTATTATTACCCACCTCTTCACTGTACCCTTCGTTTTCTTCTCCTTACCTCCATAGATCTTGATCCATCTCATTTGGAGGGTTTGAAGAGAAGGACTGCTTTTCAAACAACACTAAGTAAAAAGAAAAATCGACCCATGCACGAATTAACAACGCATGTCGCCTTGTGCAATAACGATGTGACTTGATGGCTGTGTGGCATTTGCAGCATTGTCGTGTGCCTGTGTTATTTGTGTAGAACATAAAGCAGCACAGCACAGGAACAGGCCCTTCGGCCCACAATGTTTGTGGCGAACATGATGCCAAGTTAGAGAAGGTTCACCAGATTGATCCCTGGGATGGCAGGACTTTCATATGAAGAAAGACTGGATAGACTCGGCTTGTACTCGCTGGAATTTAGAAGATTGAGGGGGGATCTTATTGAAACATATAAAATTCTTGAGGGGTTGGACAGGCTAGATGCGGGAAGATTGTTCCCGATGTCGGGGAAGTCCAGAACCAGGGGTCACAGCTTAAGGATAAGGGGGAAGTCTTTTAGGACCGAGATGAGAAAACATTTCTTCACACAGAGAGTGGTGAGTCTGTGGAATTCTCTGCCACAGAAGGTAGTTGAGGCCAGTTCATTGGCTATATTTAAGAGGGAGTTAGATGTGGCCCTTGTGGCTAAAGGGATCAGGGGGTATGGAGAGAAGGCAGGTACAGGTTACTGAGCTGGATGATCAGCCATGATCATATTGAATGGCGGTGCGTACAGGCTCGAAGGGTCGAATGGCCTCCTCCTGCACCTATTGTCTATGTTTCTATGTTTCTATGATCTTATCTACCACTACACGATCCATATCCCTCTGTTCCCTGCCAGTCCATGTGCCTATTGTTAAAGAACGGCGCAGCGGTAGAGTTGCTGCCTTACAGCGCCAGAGACCCGGGTTCCCTCCCGACTACACACGCTTGTCTGTGCGGAGTTTTTTACATTCTCCCCGTGACCGCGTGGGTTTTCTCCGGGATCTCTGGTCTCCTCCCACACCCCGAAAGACGTACAGGATTGTAGGTAAATTGGCTTGGTATAAGTGTAAGTTCTCCCGAGTCTGTGTAGGATAGTGTTAATCATATCATATCATATCATATATATATACAGCCGGAAACAGGCCTTTTCGGCCCTCCAAGTCCGTGCCGCCCAGTGATCCCCGTACATTAACACTATCCTACACCCACTAGGGACAATTTTTTTTACATTTACCCAGCCAATTAACCTACATACCTGTACGTCTTTGGAGTGTGGGAGGAAACCGAAGATCTCGGAGAAAACCCACGCAGGTCACGGGGAGAACGTACAAACTCCTTACAGTGCAGCACCCGTAGTCAGGATCGAACCTGAGTCTCCGGCGCTGCATTCGCTGTAAAGCAGCAACTCTACCGCTGCGCTACCGTGCCGCCCTAACGTGTGGGGATCGCTGGTCAGTGCAGACTCGATGGGCCAAAGGGCCTGTTTCCACGCCGAATCTCTAAACGAAACTATTATCTATCAATTCCCCCCAACACACTTTCACACGGGTGATCGATGGTCGGTGTGGACTCGGTGGGCCGAAGGGCCTGTTTCCACCATGTATCACTAAACTAAACTAAACTGGGCATTTCTGAAGGAATAAACTAGAGGGAAGTAAGTGGGGGAGTGGGATTGCATCATGGGCCAGCATAGACTCGATGGGCCGAACAACCTCTGTTTCAACACCAAGTCTGTCCAACCTTTGTCCGTGTAGCTGGAACCCTCTGAACTAGGCAGTATTGTGTTATATATATATAACGTGCGGGGAATGTTCTTGTGTGTCTCTCATGGGGTTCACCGCAGGCAGTAACTGGGCTGTTCCCTGCCTTTTGCAGACAAGCTGGATGAAATCGTGTCCAATCCCAAACAGTCGCGGGCTGCAGAGAATGCAACGGTCGACTCGCGAGTCGCAACGATCAAACAGCGGCCTTCCAGTAGGTGCTTTCCCACCACGGCAGATGCCAACGTGAGTAAATCTAATCTTTGCTTTGTGCTCCCTACAATTTAGTTCCGCAATGAGATCCACCTTCTCAGATGTCACCAGCACACCCAATCTAAGCATGGTCTCAATGGCCCCCTTTATCTTCCTGTAAACTATTGTCCATCAACTCCCCCACCCCCCCCCCCCCCCCCCCCACAACACAATTCCCCCCCCTGGGTCATTCCAGTTTCAGTTTGAGTTTTTGTTTATTGTCACGTGCAGTGAAAAGCTTTTGTTGCGTGCTATACGGGTGTCGGAGGTTATGGGGAGAAGGCAGGAGAATGGGGTTAGGAGGGAGAGATAGATCAGCCATGATTGAATGGCGGAGTAGACTTGATGGGCCGAATGACCTAATTCTGCTCCTATTACTTGTGATGTTATGATCCAGTCAGCGGAAAGACAATACATGATTATAATCGAGCCATTTACGGTGTACAGGTACCTGATAAGAGAATAACGCTTAGTGCAAGGTAAAGCCAGCAAAGTCCGATCAAAGATAGTCCGAGGAGCAACATTGAGGTAGACAGTAGTTCAGCGCTGCCCCCTGGTTGTGGCAGGATGGTTCAGTTACCCGATAACAGCTGGGAAGAAACCCTCCCTGAATCTGGAGTTGTGTGTTCAGTTTACTTACGCAATGAAATCCATGTTCCCTTCTGACGCCGGTCACTGTTCTAGCCCATCCAAGCTAAGCCTGGTCTCATTGCCCACCTTTTCTTCCTGTAAACTATTATCCATCCAGCCCCCCCCCCACCCCCCCACCCCACTTACCCTCCTGGGGTAGTTTACCATAGTCAATTAAACAGCAGCCCTTGTGGCTTCGAGACGTGGGAGGTAACTGGACCGCTCAGGGGACACCCATGTGGTCACAGGAAGAAGGTGCAAACTCCACACAGACAGTACAGGGTAACACAGCTGATGGAGCTGTGTTGCCTCACAGTGCCACATGGCGGGCACGGTGGCGCAGCGGTAGAGTTGCTGCCTTACAGCGCCAGAGACCCGTGTTCGCTCCTGACTACGGGTGCTGCCTGTTTGCAAGTTGTGCGTTCTCCCTGTGACCGCGTGGGTTTTCTCCAGGTGCTCCGGTTTCCCTCCCACATTCCAAAGACGTGCGGGTTTGTAGATTCCGTAAGTCGTCCCTGGTGTATAGGGTGGAGCTAGTATTCAGGTGACCGTTGCTCGGCCTGGACACCATGAGCAGAATGGCCTGTTTCCACACCGTATATTGCTAAACTAAGCGAAACTAAAGGTCAGAGACCCAGGTTCGAATCCGGACTGATCTTGGATGCTGTCTGTGGTGGAGTTTGCACGTTCTCCATGTGACCATGTGGGTTTCCTCCAGATGTTCTGGTCTCCTCCCACGTCCAAAAGATGCGCTGGTTTGTAGGTTAATTAGCCTCTGTAAAATGTAGATGAGAATGTTGGATGATGTCGGACTATTGTGAACAGATGATCAATGGTCAATGTGGACAGGAGGGCCTGTTTTAATGCTGTTTCTAAACAAAATATCTCCTTTAGAAACTGAAACAGCCTCTCTCTGTCCACCCTGTCATTTCCCCAAAGTACTCTATGTTGCAACCGTTGATAGTTCAGAGAATGCAACCCTGAAAACGTTTTCAGTCAGAGAGTTGTGAATCTGTGGAATTCTCTGCCTCAGAAGGCAGTGGAGGCCAATTCTCTGAATGCATTCAAGAGGGAGCTGGATAGAGCTCTTAAGGATAGCGGAGTCAGGGGGTATGGGGAGAAGGCAGGAACGGGGTACTGATTGAGAATGATCAGCCATGATCACATTGAATGGCGGTGCTGGCTCGAAGGGCCGAATGGCCTCCTCCTGCACCTATTGTCTATTGTCTATTGGTCTTGTAACCTCTCCTTGTAACGTAACTTGAATTCATTCCAAGTGAGAGTGGCAGTGGGTTGGGTTGGTCACTCCATATCATTAGTTTAGTTTAGTTTAGAAATGCAGTTCGGATCAGGCCCTTCGGCCCACCGAGACCACGCCAACCATAAACGCCTGTACACTTGGTATACTATCCCACACACCAGGGACAATTTACAATACTTACCGAAGCCAATTAACCTACAAACCTGTACGTCTTTGGAATGTGAGCACCCAGGGAAAACCCACGCGGTCACGGGGAGAAGGTACAAACTCCGTACAGACGGCGCCCGTAGTCAGGATCGAACCCAGGTCTCTGGCGCTGTAAGGCAGCGACTCTACCGCTGTGCCACCATACCCATAATGGTAAGCTTGCCAGAATGCCGTCCAGCATTAAGACAAAGAAACAATTGACCTTGAATGTTGACATCTTTTAGATTTTTTAGATTTAGAGATACAGCGCAGAAACAGGCCCTTCGGCCCACAGGGTCCGTGCCGCCCAGCGATCCCCGCACACTAACACTATCCTACACCCACTAGGGACAATTTTTACATTTGCCCAGCCAATTAACCTACAAACCTGTACGTCTTTGGAGTGTGGGAGGAAACCGAAGATCTCGGAGAAAACCCACGCAGGTCACGGGGAGAAGGTACAAACTCCATACAGACGGCGCCCGTAGTCAGGATCGAACCCGAGTCTCCGGCGCTGCATTCGCTGTAAGGCAGCAACTCTACCGCTGTGCCACCGTGCCGCACAATACTCAAGGCATACAGCTGGAGAAAGTCGGTGGGCCGGGCAGCATCTGTGTCGGTACTGGAGATTGCAAAAGTGCTGGAATCTTGACCAAAGAACAATCTACTGGAGGAGCATAGGAAGGAACTGAAGAAGGGTCTCGACCCGAAACGTCAGCAATTCCTTTTCTCCAGAGATGCTGCCTGAGCCGCTGAGCTACACCAGCATTTGGTGTCTATTTACCAGAGAAACACAGTGGGTCAGGCAGCACCTGTGGAGGGAAATGGACAGGCGTCTACTCACAGAGTTCCTCTACCCGTTTGTGTTCAGCACGCCTCATGATCTGTGCTCAGCTTATTTAGAGATACAGCGCAGAAACAGGCCCTTCGGCCCACTGAGTCCGTCCGCACCAACCAGCGATCCCCGCACATTAACACCAACCTACACTCACCCGGGACAATTTACGCATACACCAAGCCAATTAACCTACAATGCTTTCTAGAGAGAGTTAAATAGAGCTCTTAATGGTAGCGGAGTCAAGGGGTATGGGGAGAAGACCCCAGAACAAGGGGTCACAGTTTAAGGATAAGGGGGAAGTCTTTTAGGACCGAGATGAGAAAGTTTTTTTTCACACAGAGAGTGGTGAATCTGTGGAATTCTCTGCCACAGAAGGTAGTTGAGGCCAGTTCATTGGCTATATTTAAGAGGGAGTTAGATGTGGCCCTTGTGGCTAAAGGGATCAGGGGGTATGGAGAGAAGGCAGGTACGGGATACTGAGTTGGATGATCAGCCATGATCATATTGAATGGCGGTGCAGGCTCGAAGGGCCGAATGGCCTACTCCTGCACCTATTTTCTATGTTTCTATGTTTCTAAGACAGGAACGGGGTACTGATTGTGGATGATCAGCCATGATCATGGTGAATGGCGGTGTTGGCTCGAAGGGCCGAATGGCCTACTCCTGCACCTGTTGTCTATTGTCCTTTGTCAAACCTGTACGTCTTTGTAGTGTGGGAGGTAACCGAAGATCTCGGAGAAAGCCCACGCTGTCACAACGGAGAACGTACAAACTCCGTACAGGCAGCACCCGTAGTCGGGATGGAACCCGGGTCTCCGGCGCTGCAAGGCAGCTACTCTACTGTTGCGCCCACCGTGGCCTCCAGCCTTGAAGTTAACTCTCCTTTTCTATTTTCTAGTCAATCTACGATCGCCAGGGTATTGCTGTCATGCCCCCTACAGTCCCAGGGAGCCATAACAGCCCCTACCTAGAAATTCCACGCGGAACTATGCGAAGACAGAAATCTATAGGTAATATGGCCAAAGTTTTGCTTGTGCTAATTTGAACCTTAATTACCTGCCAACATCAAAATGTTGCGTTTGGCTTATTTGACATATTTAAAAGCTGTACGCGAAATCTCAAATCATTTCTTGTACGAGACGATACGATAGGACTTTATTTATCCCAGGAGGGAAATTGGTCTGGCAACAGTCATGAAACACAACAAGATACATGAAACATGACATTAAAGTGACGAGTGGAAAGAATTGAAAAGAAGTGGAAAGTGGGGGGGTGGGGTCAGTCTCAGTCTACCCCACGACAGAAGGGGGAGGAGTTGTACAGTTTGATAGCCACAGGGATGAAGTACCTCCTGTGGCGTTCTGTGCTGCATCTTGGTGGGACCAGTCTGTTGCTGAAGGTGCCCCTCAGGTTGGCCAGTGTGTCATGGAGGGGGTGAGCTGTATTGTCCAGGATGCTCCGCAGTTTGAGGAGCGCCCTCCCCTCCAAGACCCCCCCCCCCCCCCCCCCCCCGTGAACCCAACTCCGCCCCCAGGACGGAGCCGGCCTTCCTTGCAATGTTGCAATGTGTGGGAAGGAACTGCAGATGCTGGTTTACACCGAAGAGAAGACACAAAATGCTGGAGTAACTCAACGAGTCAGGCAGCACCTCTATAGAAAAGGAATAGGTGAAGATGTGAAGAAGGGTCTCAACCCAAAACGTCACCTTTTCCTTGTCTCCAGAGATGCTGCCTGACCCGCTGAGTTACTCCAGCACTCTGTGAAACGTCACCTATCCATGTTCTCCAGAGATGCTGCCTGACCCGCTGAGTTTCTCCAGCACTCTGTGAAACGTCACCTATCCATGTTCTCCAGAGATGTTGCCTGACCCGCTGAGTTACTCCGGCATTTTGTGTCTATCTGCTTGTCCAGTTGCACTTGATATTTTTCTAAGTAATGCCCGCGATCTTTCCCTCTCCTCTTCCACTCTTCCTTGACCCACATGGAACATGGAACCGTTCAGCACAGCAGCACAATGTCCATGCTGAATAGGGGTTGCCAACTTCCTCACTCCCAAATAAGGGACAAAAGGTGACGTCACCGCCCAGCGCCCCACGTGACCTCACCCAGCCAGCGGCCACGTGATCCCGCTCCACCAATGGCGGCCGCCCGGGCCGGGAGGCGGGTTGCTACGCAACCTCCGTTAGGCGAAAGAACTCGGCCCCGTTCCCCGAACACACTCCATTAGCCTACACTGTCCGGGCCTAGAGTGGCCCCCGGGCCTACAGCGCTCCCCGGGCCTAATACGGGACAATTGGCGGTCCCATACATTACAAACCAATATACGGGATGTCCCGGCTAATATGGGACAGTTGGCAACCCTAATGCTGAACATGATGCCAAGATGAACGAATCTCAGTTGCCTGCTCTGCAAGTGATCCATATCTGTCCATTTTCTGCACATCCAGGTGCCTTTCCAAATGCTTCCATTACCACCCCTGGCAGCACATTCTGAACACCCACTATTTGCATTAAAACATTTGCCCCCACAACTCCATTAATCATTGTCCCTTTCCCCTAAATGTTCTTCCCTCCCGTCTTTGACATTTCCGCTCTGGGAAAACGATTCTGACTGCCTACCTTACATCGGCCTCTCATCATTTTATATGCTTCCACCAGGTCTCCCCTCAACCTCCGGTGTTCCAGAGAAAGCAATCCAAGCCTGTCCAACCTCTCCTTACAGGTAACACCCTCTAATCCAGGCAGCATTCTGGCAAACTTCTTCCACGTCTTTCCCGTAATGGGGTGGCCAGAACTGTACGCAATACTCCAAATGCTATAAAGCTGCATCGTGACTTCCTGATTCTTTTGCTCAATGCCCCGGCCAAAAAAAAGACAGATAAATGGATTGCCTACCCTTGTAGGAAGGAACTGCAGGTGCTGGTTAAGACACAAGATGGCCGAGTAACATCGGGTCAGGCAGCAACTCTGGAGAAGAGGAATAGGTGGCATTCCGGGTTTGGATCCAAAATGTCCGAAGAAGGGTTGTCACCTATTCGTCTTCTCCAGTGATGCTGCTTGGCCCACCGAGCCACTCCAACACGTTGGGTCTTTCCTTGGCAGGAGCGTATTTGGTTCTCTTACTTTGGGTGGGTACAGGGAATCGGGGACTGCACCCCTCTACAATTGGGAGAACCTTGCCTGTTTTCTTCTTGTGGACGTGAAACTGTGACAACAGGCCAGAAACCAGGAAATAATCCCGCTTCTTTGATTCATGTCAGCAGCGTGTAGCGACCTGGTTCATGCCGAATGCTTTTGGCTGCCGTGATTTACGACACACATTCCCAGCCGTCCAAGAGTAGAGATTACTGTTGACAAGCGTCATTGTGTAGATGCTTAATGGCTTGGAACCAATTCGGAGCTCCCGTATTTTAATGAAATTGGTAACCCATTAAAAGTAAATATCCTTAATGCCTCCTTTACAGTACCAGAGACAGGGAGAAGATTGCCGTGAGCACATTAACATCTGAGCCACTTTATCAGTGACTGATTTCTTCCCCTTAAAGGAAACAGGTCCAGCAGATGAGTTATTTGCACTCTTCATCGAATGCTAGTTTCCATTGTTCAGTCGGAGAATGTGGAACAGTACAACACATTGGAGGAGCAATGCCTGTGCCCAGCAAGCTGCCAACCTAGCTAATCACACCTCTTCCACATCGAAGGTATCACAAAGTGCTGGAGTAACTCAGCGGGTCAGGCAGCATCTAGGAGAGAAGGAATGGGTGACGTTTCGGGTCGAGACCCTTCTTCAGACTGATGTCAGGGGGGTGGGGGGGGCAGGACAAAGAAAGGATATAGGTGGAGACGAAGACAGTGGGAGAACTGGGAAGGGGGAGGGGAAGAGAGGGACAGAGGAGCTATCTAAAGTTAGAGAAGTCAATGTTCATACTGCTGGGCTGCAAGCTGCCCAAGCGAAATATGAGGTGCTGTTCCTCCAATTTCCGGTGGGCCTCACTATGACACTGGAGGAGGCCCATGACTGCGATTCCACCTCTCCCACATGGTCTGTATCCCTCTATTCCCTAGATAGACACTAAATGCTGGAGTAACTCAGCGGAACAGGCAGCATCTCTGGAGAGAAGGAACGGGTGACGTTTTGGAACGAGACCCTCCTTCAGACCCGCTATTCCCTGCCTGTTTATGTATCTGTCTAAATGCCTCTTAACACTTGCTACCGTATCTCCTTCTACCATCTCCCCAATCAATGCTTTCTAGGGACTTATCGCCAAACGAACTTGCCTTGCAAATCTCTGCAACATTCCCCATGTCACCTTAAACTTATGCTCGCTAGTATTTGATATTTTGAGCCTGGGAAAAAGATTCTATCTTTCCCATCTGTGTCCAGGGGACATAGGAAAACTATATATACATACATACATACATACATACATACATACATACATACATACATACATACATACATACATACATACATACATACATACATACATACATACATACATACATACATACATACATACATACATACATACATACATACATACATACATACATACATACATACTTACATACATACATACTTACATACATATACATACATACATACATGCATACTTACATACATACATACTTACATACATGCATGTATACTTACATACATACATACTTACTTACATACATACATAGTTACATACATACATACATAAATATATATATACACACATATGTCTGTATAAATAAACAAATATATATATGCATATATATATATATATATATATATTTATATATATATATGCATATATATATTTGTTTATTTATACAGCCATATGTGTGTATATATATATTTATGTATGTATGTATATATATATATACACACACACACACACACACACATATGTATGTATGTATATATATATATTTATTTATTTTCTCTATGTCCCCTGGACATAGATAGGAAAGATAGAATCTTTTTTTCCCCAGGCTCAAAATATCAAATACTAGAGAGCATAAGTTTAAGGTGACCGGGGGAATGATGCAGATATATATATATATATACACACACATTTGGACGATCTTCGTCTAAAGCCCATCATTTTATATATAATAAAATTATGTGCTCTGGATAAAGATCGTGAATGTTAAGGACATCAATCCTCTGTGCTAATCTCACTGTTCAACATAGTCTCTTTGAATGTTGAGGGCGTAACATTTAGGGGAAAGACAATCTCTGATGGAAACATATAAAATTATAAAAGGACTGGACAAGCTAGATGCAGGAAAAAATGTTCCTAGTGTTGGGGGAGTCCAGAACCAGCGGCCACAGTCTAAGAATTAAGGGGAGGCCATTTAAAACTGAGATGAGAAAAAAACGTTTTCACCCAGAGTTGTGAATTTGTGGGATTCTGTGCCACAGAGGGCAGTGGAGGCTAATTCACCGGATGCATTTAAAAGAGAGTTAGATAGAGCTCTAGGGGCTAGTGGAATCAAGGGATATGGGGAGAAGGCAGGCACGGGTTACTGATTGTGGATGATCAGCCATGATCACAATGAATGGCGGTGCTGGCTCGAAGGGCCTAATGGCCTCCTCCTGCACCTATTTTCTATGTTTCTATGAAATTACCTGAGCTACCAATGTAAATGAGTAAGCTTGGTGAAACAATAGGGTACATCTTAATATATCACCAGATGGAATAATGACTCTAATCTTTGTATCCTAATCCCTACTTTGGATTTCAGCATCTGGAAGGAACACTAGGTTTACGGAGCGCCAACTCAATAGGCGTGGCATTAACGGTTTATTCATTGTTGCCGTAAGAAATATTGTGTGCCAAAGGGAACATGGTTCAATACAGTGCACAAGGGACAAGGAACTGCAGATGCTGGTTTACAAAAAAAAAAGACACAGAGTGCTGGAGTAACTCAGCGGGTCAGGCAGCATCCCTGGAGACCATGGATAGTTGATGTTTAGGTCAGGACCAAGAAGGCAGGCATGGGTTACTGATTGTGGATGATCAGCCGTGATCACAGTGAATGGCGGTGCTGGCTCGAAGGGACTAATAGCCTCCTCCTGCACCTATTTTCTATGTTTATATGTTTCTATGAAATTACCTGAGTTACCAATGTAAATGACTAAGCTTGGTGAAACAATGGGGTACATCTTAATATATCAGCAGATGGAATAATGGCTCTAATCTCAGGACCAAGAATGGTCCTGGGCCAGAACATCATCTAATCCATAAAAGGACACAGAGTGCTGGAGTAACTCAGCGAGTCAGGCAGCACCTCTGGAGAACATGGATAAGGTGGCGTTTCGGGCTGGGACCTTTCTTCGGACTGATTGGACCAGTGGTGTTCTCGATAGACCGACGGTTGGGACAAAGGCCAGAGATGAAAACAGAAGGTGTGAGATAGGCAGATGAAGAGTTCCAAATTGTGAAGCTGGAGGAAAGGATGCCGGAGGAGGGGGAGGGGAGAAATTGGTGCGAGTCCAGGTGGGGCATAGGGGAGAGGGGTGGGGGGGGGGTAAGAAAGTGGAGGTATGAGGAATATAGAGGATGGGGAAGGAGGGGGCTGTTAGAGGTTACCTGACGTTGGGGAATTCAATGTTCATACCATTGGGTTGGATGCTGCCCAGGCAGAATATGAGGTGCTGCTCGTCCAGTTTGTGTGCGGCCTCTCTCTGACAACAGAGGAGGTCCAGGACAGGAAGATTAACATGGGAATGGGAAGGGGATGGGAATGGGAAGGGGGTGGGAATGGGAAGGGGGTGGGAATGGGAAGGGGGTGGGAATGGGAAGGGGGTGGGAATGGGAAGGGGGTGGGAATGGAAAGGGGAACTAAAATAGTTAGCGACTGGGAAATCCAGTGTGCCTTGGTGGACCGTACACAAGTGTTGGTTGCTACGGCCGCCAATCTACGCTTGGCCCCACCGATCACGTACCATGTTCCACAGAGATGCTACATGACCACAGGCTTTGCCACAGAAGGCTGTGGAGGCCAAGTCAATGGATATTGTTAAGGCAGAGACAGATAGATTCTTGATTAGTACAGGGTGTCAAGGCTTATGGGGAGAAGGCAGGAGAATGGGGTTAGGAGGGAGAGATAGATCAGCCATGATTGAATGGCGGAGTAGATTCGATGGGCCAAACGGTCTAATTCCGCTCCTATCACTTACGACCCACCGAGTTACTCCAGCAATTTGTGTCGGTATTGTACGGACTGAAGTTCCCGCCTAACAAACCGTTCTCACTGTGGCCTCTTTCCATGTGTGTGTGTGTGTGTGTGTGCGCAGGTATGTTAGAAGAAGAGAAACAATTTTTAGCCCCTCCGTTATTGAAATTTACCCGAAGTTTGTCCATGCCAGACACCGCCGAAGATATCCCACCTCCGCCCTCGGTCTCGCCCCCGTCGCCGCCTTACAACACGCCCAAGCCGTCTTCGCCACGGGGTTATGGCACCATCAAGCCCGGCTTCAACCACAACTCTGTGTTGAGGAGCCACAACGCGACCAGACCCGAGGGCATTGGGTCGGAGCGCCAGAAGAGAGCCATGTACCACCGGCAGGACTCCCAGCACTACTCCGTGGACTCTGAGGACCAGTACAAGCCGAACGCCTCGCACCAGACCATGAGGGGCAGGAGGGGGAACGTGCCCGAGAACCCCTACTCCGACGTGGGCAACAAGGCGGTGTACGTGCCCGCCAAGCCGGCCAGGCGGAAAGGCCAGCTGGTCAAGCAGTCCAAAGTGGAGGACAGCCCGGAGAAGACGTGCTCCATCCCCATCCCCACCATCATCGTCAAGGAGCCGTCGACCAGCAGCAGCGGCAAGAGCAGCCAGGGCAGCAGCGTGGAGATCGAGGGACAGGTGTGCGACCACCAGGTGCATCTCCGGCCAGACGACGCCCTGTGCAACCCGTTCGCGGCCGCCATCGCCGGGGCCGTGCGGGACCGGGAGAAACGCATCGAGGCCAAGCGCCACTCGCCCGCCTTCCTCTCCACCGACCTGGGCGACGAGGACGTGGCCCCCGTGCCCGGCGCCCGCCTGCGCCACTCCAAGTCCATCGACGAGGGCGTCATGTTCGGCAGCGAGGGGCGCTACGGACACCTGGTGCCTCTTGCCCTGTCCAAGCCCGGCGCCCCAGGAGGTGATGCCACCGCCGCCCAGCGGGGCCACGGCAGTGCCAGGATACTCAACGTGGCCTCCAAGAAGGAGGACATCGAGTGCAACGGCAGGTCCACCACCACCTCCACCAACAAGATGCCCGGCATCTCCAACAACAGCAGCAGGTCCACCACATCCACACCCACAGCCAAGATGCCTGGCACCTCCAACAACAGCAACGGCAGGTCCACCCCCACCTCCATCTCCACCTCCACCAAGATGCCTGGCACCTCCAACAACAGTAACAAGACCACCTCCACCCCCACCTCCATCTCCACCTCCACCAAGATGCCTGGCACCTCCAACAACAACAACAGCAGCGGCAGCTACGTGCACCCGGTGACGGGCAAGCTGTTGGATGGAAACGCTACCATGGCGCTGGTGGCCCGGACCAGGGCGGCCAAAGACCAAGCCGCCCCCCTGAACGCCGCCAAAGCCGAGCAGGGCCGGGGCGAGCTCGGCAAGCCCTTGTACATCGACACCAAGTCGCGGGGCAGCGCGGACGCGTGTACGACCAGGGTCAAAGCCAACCCTCCTCCTGCCCCCTCCTCCTCCCCTTCACCATCATCGTCCACCCTGCCCGCCACGAGAAAGGAGGTCCATCGCAAGGCGGAGGCAGGAGGAGAAGCCCAAGGAGGGGGCAAGGTGGAGATGGAGGAGATGGAGGAGGAGATGAAGATGATGAACAAGAAGAAGAGGGAGGAGGAGAGGGAGGTGGGTGGGCTGCTGATGGTCCACCCGGAGCCGGGCTCGGAGGTTGCCAACCCAGCCTTGCCCCCGGCCATGCCCGCGGACGGTGGCAAGAAGCCCCTGGCCAAGACCATTATCACGGTCAGCTCGGTGGAGGACACCGCGGTGCTGCCCTTCCGCATCCCCCCGCCTCTACTGGCCTCCATCGACGTGGAGGAGGACCTGTTCCTCTTCTCCGAGCCCCTGCCGCCGCCCCTGGAGTTCGCCAACAGCTTCGAGAGCACCGACGACCCCCCGGCCGCCCCCTCCCTGTCCGACCTGCTGAGGCAGGGCAAGGCGGCCGCCCCGCAGGCCAGGGGCGTCATTGGTGGGACCACTGCCACCACCACCATCTCCTCCCCAGCTCCACCGAAGACCCCTGGGCTCCCCGGCCCTCCAGCCCCCGCCTCCTGCCCGCCCGACAGCGTGGTGGACTCGGGCATCGAGGAGGTGGAGAGCCGCAGCAACAGCGACCGCGACCACCACCTGGAGACCACCAGCACCGTGTCCACCGTCTCCAGCATCTCCACCCTGTCGTCCGAGGCCGGGGACAACCTGGACACGTGCACGGTCTACGCCGACGGCCAGGCGTTCCTGGTCGACAAGCCCCCCGTGCCCCCCAAGCCCAAGGTCAAGCCCACCATCGCCGTGTACAAGGACGCTCTGGTGGAGGTGAACATGGATGGTCTGTCCGGGCCGCCACCGCCCGCACCTCCACCTCCTCCCCCCGGGGTGGGGGTCCCACCCGAGGCCCTGAAATCCCCACTGCAGAGGACCTCCAAACTCTGGGGAGACGGGCCAGAGATGAAGGTTCCCGCCGTGACAGACGCCAAGGCAAATGTCATTAGTGAACTGAACTCGATACTGCAGCAAATGAACAAGGACAAGGTGCCCAGACCAACAGAGGACTTGGATCACCCTCCTGCTGCCAGAGGGGCACTTTATGGAACAAGGTAACGGCAGCTTATTCCCTTTTGCTGTTTCACACAATTATGATCGGTAGTGGCGGGGCCCAGCGTGTAATGCCTCTCTCCAACCCGCCCCTCAACTGAGTGGTATGGCTGACCTCAGAGGGCAGTCGAGTGCAGTTTCTGTTCAGTTTAGTGTATTCTCTTGGAACTCTCTGCCACAGAAAGCAGCGGAGGCCAATTCGAAATGAAATGTAATGAAATGAAATGAATAAGTTTATTGGCCAAGTATGTGCATGTACAAGGAATGTGTCTTGGTGCCCCGCTCACCAATGACCACACCAACATACACTTAACAATTAAGACTGGATGTTCTCCAGGGAGAGTTAGATTTAGCTCTTCGGGCTAACGGAGTCAGGGGGTATGGGGAGTAAACAGGAAAGGGGTACTGATTTTGGATGATCAGCCATCATCATATTGAATGGCGGTGCTGGCTCGAGGGGCCGAATGGCCTACTCCTGCACCTATTTTCCATGTTTCTATGTTTCTGTTGTCACGTGTACCGAGGTACAGTGAAAAGCTTTTTGTTGCGTGCTGACATCCAGTGAGCAGAAAGACAATACATGATTACAATCGAGCCGTTCACAGTGTTACAGGTACATGATAAGGGGAATAACGTTTAGTGCAAGGTGAAGCCAGCAAAGTCCGATCAAGGATAGTCCGAGGGTCACCAACGAGGTAGACAGTAGCTTCTTTAGGTATGTAAAGAGGAAAAAAATAGTCAAGGCAAATGTGGGTCCCTTGAAGACAGAAGTGGGGGAATTTATTAAGGGGAACAAGGAGATGGCAGACGAGTTGAACCGGTACTTTGGATCTGTGTTCACTAAGGAAGATACAAGCAATCTCCCAGATGTTCTAGTGGCCAGAGATCATAGGGTGACGGAGGAACTGAAGGAAATCCACATTAGGCAGGAAATGGTGTTGGGTAGACTGATGGGACTGAAGGCTGATAAATCCCCAGGGCCTGATGGTCTGCATCCCAGGGTACTTAAGGAGGTGGCTCTAGAAATTGTGGACGCATTGCTGATCATTTTCCAATGTTCTATAGATTCAGGATCAGTTCCTGTGGATTGGAGGGTAGCTAATGTTGTCCCACTTTTTAAGAAAGGAGGGAGAGAGAAAACGGGAAATTATAGACCAGTTAGTCTGACATCAGTGGTGGGGAAGATGCTGGAGTCAATGATAAAAGACGAAATTGCGGAGCATTTGGATAGCAGTAACAGGATCGTTCCGAGTCAGCATGGATTTACGAAGGGGAAATCATGCTTGACTAATCTTCTGGAGTTCTTTGAGGATGTAACTAGGAAAATTGACAGGGGAGAGCCGGTGGATGTGGTGTACCTCGACTTTCAAAAAGCCTTCGACAAGGTCCCACATAGGAGATTAGTGGGCAAAATTAGAGCACATGGTATTGGAGGTAGGGTACTGACATGGATAGAAAATTGGTTGACAGACAGAAAGCAAAGAGTGGGGATAAATGGGTCCCTTTCAGAATGGCAGGCAGTAACTAGTGGGGTACCGCAAGGCTCGGTACTGGGACCGCAGCTATTTACAATATACATTAATGACTTGGATGAAGGGATTAAAAGTACCATTAGCAAATTTGCAGATGATACAAAGCTGGGTGGTAGTGTGAACTGTGAGGAAGATGCTATGAGGTTGCAGGGTGACTTGGACAGGTTGTGTGAGTGGGCGGATGCATGGCAGATGCAGTTTAATGTGGATAAGTATGAGGTTATCCACTTTGGTGGTAGGAATAGGAAGGCAGAGTATTATCTGAATGGTGTCAAGTTAGGAAAAGGGGACGTACAACGAGATCTGGGTGTCCTAGTGCATCAGTCACTGAAAGGAAGCATGCAGGTACAGCAGGCAGTGAAGAAAGCCAATGGAATGTTGGCCTTCATAACAAGAGGGGTTGAGTATAGGAGCAAAGAGGTCCTTCTGCAGTTGTACAGGGCCCTAGTGAGACTGCACCTGGAGTACTGTGTGCAGTTTTGGTCTCCAAATTTGAGGACGGATATTCTTGCTATTGAGGGCGTAGGTTTACTAGGTTAATTCCCGGAATGGCGGGACTGTCATATGTTGAAAGACTGGAGCGACTAGGCTTGCATACACTGGAATTTAGAAGGATGAGAGGAGATCTTATCGAAACGTATAAGGTTATTAAGGAGTTGGACACGTTAGAGGCAGGAAACATGTTCCCAATGTTGGGGGAGTCCAGAACAAGGGGCCACAGTTTAAGAATAATGGGTAGGCCATTTAGAACTGAGATGAGGAAAAACTTTTTCAGTCAGAGTCGTGAATCTGTGGAATTCTCTAC
Source organism: Rhinoraja longicauda (assembly GCF_053455715.1). Classification (NCBI taxonomy): domain Eukaryota; kingdom Metazoa; phylum Chordata; class Chondrichthyes; order Rajiformes; family Arhynchobatidae; genus Rhinoraja; species Rhinoraja longicauda. Next base: position 38,729,204 of record NC_135970.1, on the reverse strand, counting down.
CTCAGAAGCCAGTGGAGGCCAATTCTCTGAATGCATTCAAGAGAGAGCTGGATAGAACTCTTAAGGATAGCGGAGTCAGGGGGTATGGGGAGAAGGCAGGAACGGGGTACTGATTGAGAATGATCAGCCATGATCACATTGAATGGCGTTGCTGGCTCGAAGGGCCGAATGGCCTCCTCCTGCACCTATTGTCTATTGTCTATTGTCTATATCATATCATATCATATCATATATATACAGCCGGAAACAGGCCTTTTCGGCCCTCCAAGTCCGTGCCGCCCAGCGATCCCCGTACATTAACACTATCCTACACCCACTAGGGACAATTTTTACATTTACCCAGCCAATTAACCTACATAGTTCAGGACTGCTCTCTGGTTGTGGTAGGTTGGTTCAGTTGCCTGATAACAGCTGGGAAGAAGCTGTCCCTGAATCTGGGGGTGTGCGTTTTCACACAGTTGAGGTCCGTTACATTAATGATCAGGAGTCAAATGTAAACCAGACCCGATAAGAGATTAAACTATCTGCCATTTCAATTTTATTATCACGTGCACCAAGGTACAGGGAAATTATTATTTTGTGCCGGCAGATCGGTAAGATTATTGCCATACAGACTGTAAGTACACTGCCTGGTTTAAGTACAGAATGCATAGAAACAACCTACTTATTCTCTCTGCAAGAGTTTCTGGGCGGCACGGTGGCGCGGCGGTAGAGTTGCTGCCTCACAGCGCCAGAGACCCGGGTTCGATCCTGACTACGGGCGCCGTCTGTACGGAGTTTGTACGTTCTCCCCGTGACCCGCGTGGGTTTTCTCCGGGACCTCTAGTTTCCTCCCACACTCCAAAGACGTACAGGTTTGTAGGTGAATTGGCTTGGTATGATTGTAAATTGTTCCAAGTTGGGTGTAGGGTAGTGTTAGTGTGGGGGATCGCTGGTCGGCGCGGACTCGGTGGGCCGAAGGGTTTGTTACTGCGCTGTTTCTCTAAACTAAGTCGCCAGTATTTTGTGGGCCATTTCCAAAGTATTTCTAAACGAAACTAAACTAAGATTGTACGAGATGCCTTGCCGCGCATAAAGCCATGTTTGGTTTAGTTTAGAGATGCAGCGCGGAAACAGGCCCTTCGGCCCACCGAGTCCGTACCGACCAGCGATCCCCGCGCACACTAGGGTCAATTTACAATTTCAACAAAGTCAATTAACCTACAAACCTGTACATCTTTGGAGTGTGGGAGGAAACCGGAGATCCCGGAGAAAACCCACGCAGGTCACGGGGAGAACGTACAAACCCCAGACAGACAGTACCCGTGGTCGGGATTGAACCAGGGTCTCTGGCGCCGTGAGGCAGCAACGTTACCGCTGCGCCACCGTGCCGCCCCAAGGTGGCTGATGGTGTCCACAGATGCTGGTTTACACCAAAGATCGACACAAAATGCTGGAGTAACTCAGCGGGACCTTTGGAGAGAAGGAATGGGTGACGTTTCGGGTCGAGTCTGGAGAAGGGTCTGGTAGAATGGTGTGTTTCCACATCCTATTATAATTGTATATATATATGTATATGTGTGTTCTCATTGGGCACTAGTCCCATCCCTACCACACTCGGACGTTGCATGCAGTGTTTCCTTACTGTAAAGCTGGGAAACTTACCCAACCAAAGTCTTGGCAAGGAGCCAAAGAAAGAGGAATTAGATAGGGAATCCCTTGAAGTCTATGTGAGATGGAGCAAGTGGTGAAATGGAAGAATTGTGATTTAATCTTCTGATAAATCGATCATGTTATGAAACTATTGGCATCTTTTTACAGTGTTGTGTAAATAATGGGACTGCATGGTGACGTAGCTAGTTTGAAGTCTGAAGAAGGGTCTCCACTCGAAACGTCACCCGTTCCTTCTCTCCAGAGATGCTGCCTGTCCCGCTGAGCTACTCCAGCACCTTGCGCATAAAGCACAAAGCTATTCTTAATTATCCAGTTCCCTTGCAATTGGGAGAATACCTTATAGTGAAGAATCTTTTTCAATAGCTGCCCTACCTTTGACGTGAGGCTCGCCAGCCGATAATTATCTGGATTATCACCACTTCCCTTCTCAAACAGAGGAACAACATTGGCAGCTCTCCAGTCCTCCGGCACCTCGCGTCTGGCCTAGGTTCATAAGTGATAGGAGCAGAATTAGGCCATTCGGCCCATCAAGTCTACTCCGCCATTCAATCATGGCTGATCTATCTCCCCCTCCTAACCCCATTCTCCTGCCTTCTCCCCATAACGCCTGACACCCGCACTAATCAAGAATCTATATATCGCCACCTGGGAAATATCCATTGACTTGGCCTCCACAGCCTTCTTCGGCAGTGAATTCCACAGATTCACTACCATCTGACTAAAGAAATTCCTCCTCATCTCCTTCCTAAATAGACAATAGACAATAGGTGCAGGAGTAGGCCATTCGGCCCATCGAGCCAGCACCGCCATTCAATGTGATCATAGCTGATCATTCTCAATCAGTACCCCGTTCCCGCCTTCTCCCCATACCCCCTGTCTCTGCTATCCTTAAGAGCTCTGTCTAGCTCTCTCTTGAATGCATTTAGAGAATTGGCCTCCACTGCCTTCTGAGGCAGAGAATTCCACAGATTCACAACTCTCTGACTGAAATGGTTTTTCCTCATCTCCGTTCTAAGTGGCCTACCCCTTATTCTTAAACTGTGGCCCCTGGTTCTGGACTCCCCCAACATTGGGATCATGTTTCCTGCTTCTAACGTGTCCAACTCCTTAATAATCTTATACGTTTCGATAAGATCCCCTCTCATCCTTCTAAAGGAACATCCTTGAATTCTGAAGTGTGACATCCAGTCCTAGACTCTCCCACTGGTGGAAACATTCCTCTCCACATCCACTCTATCCAAACCTTTCACTTTTCGGTAAGATTCAATGAGATGTCACAAAGATCACTGAAGTGCATGAGTGAACAACCTTGTTGTTTCGTGGCTACCGTTCCGACATAAGACTTTTCTTTAATTTTGGATTCATGTGGTCGTTCGGATTCACATTACCCAGCTGTTGTGTTGGGATCTGAGTTAGACCCAGAATCATTAGTCCAGTCACGTAACCATCATGCTATGGGGAGGGGGAGTCCAGAACCAGGGGCCACAGTTTACGAATAAGGGGTCGGCCATTTAGAACGGAGATGTGGAAAAACTTTTTCACTCAGAGAGTTGTGAATCTGTGGAATTCTCTGCCTCAGAAGGCAGTGGAGGCCAATTCTCTGGATGCATTCAAGAGAGAGCTGGATAGAGCTCTTAAGGATAGCGGAGTCAGGGGGTATGGGGAGAAGGCAGGAACGGGGTACTGATTGAGAATGATCAGCCGTGATCACATTGAATGGCGGTGCGTACAGGCTCGAAGGGCCGAATGGCCTCCTCCTGCACTTATTGTCTATTGTCTTTTTTCTTTTAATCTGCAAATGCCAAATTCTAATTGTGCCTAAGTACATTTCTCAATCCAAGGTACTTTTAGTACAAACTATAAACTCACATGAAGGTTAGACTGAGGTTAATTAACAATCAATTGCATCAGAAGCATCTATTGTCTATCACTTCCACTTTATCATAAAAATGCGCAATCAATGAAATGAGCAAAATCAGTTTTGACACAGGATGTGTCTTAATGTCCAGTGAGTTAACTTTCGAATTAATATGGGAGACCATCGAGCGCAGCTGTGATTTAATTAACGAGATCGTAAGAGGAACTGTGCAGGTGGATGGAGAGGAGTAATGATGCTCATTTTAAATTAGTTCTGCCGGTAAAAGAAGTGCAAAGGGAGGTATTTTGATGAAAGACTGTTGAAGTGGTCATTTTCCAATTTTGAGTCACAGTTAGGGAGCTCCCCCATCATCTCCACAGTCCGCGTGCCTGCTGACATTGTGCTGGAAACGGCAGCATAAAAAGCAAGTGAGTTATATCGTATCATATATATACAGCCGGAAACAGGCCTTTTCGGCCCTCCAAGTCCGTGCCGCCCAGTGATCTCCGTACATTAACACTATCATACACCCACTAGGGACAATTTTTACATTTACATTTACCCAGCCAATTAACGTACAAACCTGGAGGCATAGCAGTGGAGTTGCTGGTCGGCACGGACTCGGTGGACCGAAGGGCCTCTTCCCACGCTGTCTCACTAAACTAAACTAAGCAAAAAATACAGTTGGATTGAAGAAACTACGCATTCGTGATAATGTTGGGCCCACTCAGCAGATTGACACAGTGGAGAAGGGGTGGAGTGGAGTTGCTGCCTCATTGTACCACGGCAGACTTTACATAAAGTGCTCTTGACGGAATAGACATTGCAGTGAACCATTGGCATGGACTATAAGAAAATAACTGCAGATGCTGGTACAAATCGAAGGTATTTATTCACAAAATGCTGGAGTAACTCAGCGGGTCAGGCAGCATCTCGGGAGAGAAGGAATGGGTGACGTTTCGGGTCGAGACCCTTCTTCAAACTGATCTTCAGTCTGAAGAAGGGTCTCGACCCGAAACGTCACCCATTGGCATGGACTAAGACATTTCATAATTAGAGTCATGCTTTTTAAGCTTTTCAGACACGAATGGGTTAAGATTCCTCATGTGGATGGCAATCAGCGCAATACCATAACTATTTCATAATTAACAAATTAAACTTGGGATCATTTTCCATTCCTTACTAAAACGAACAACTTTTTCACACAGAGGGTGCATGGAACGAGCTGCCAGAGGAGGCAGGCACTATCGCAATGTTAAAGAAACATTCAGACTGGTGCATGGACTGGGCAGGTTTAGAGGGATATCAGACCGTGGACCCGTTGGGCCCAAGCCTCTCCTGCATTGGTGCAGCACCCTCTCCTCCCCCCCCTCCCTGCTCCCCCCTCCCTCCCCCCTCCATCCCCTTCCCCCTCCCCTTCCCCCCACCCCATCCCCCTCAACCCCCCTTATCCCCCCTCCCTCCCTCCCTCCCTCCCTGGGAGATGGATATAAACTTTAAAATGTGAATAACTTTAAAAATATAACACCGATTTCAATGAAACTTCTTCCATTGGCACCAAAGGGACGACGGTGAGTAAGGTGGGCCTAAAATAGTTGCGATATCATGTACCATTTTGGCTGTAGTTCAGGAACAAACAAACAAACAAATGAGTTTTAGTACATAGATGGGCCAACTGCAGGCCTGTGGGACTAGTGTGGATGGGGCATGGTGGCCGATGTGGTCATGGTGGCCGGAAGGGCATGTTTCCACACTGTAAGACAAGCTGGCCATTTTGTACCATTTTGTACCATGTTTTGTACCATGTTTTTGAGGAAGGTCCAAAGTGCTTTATTGCTGGAGTTGGAGTGCAGTCACGGTCACAGGAGAGGTGGTAGTAAGTGCGTGCACAGGAAGCACCCGTAAATAATAATACGATAACAGTCAGTAAGTAGATTTTGTGATAAGAGTTGAGAAATACATAACAGTCGCAACAGTAAGAACTCCACTGCTGCTTAGTTTTAGGTTAATTTACAGAAAGAATACAGAAGCAGGCCCTTCAGCCCACCGAGTCCGCACTGACCAGCATTACCACATTAGGGACAATTTTATGTACATACATTTATACCAAACCAATTAACCTACAAACCTGCATGTCTTTGGAGTGTGGGAGAAAACTGAAGATCTCGAAGAAAACCCAAGCAGGTCACGGGGAGAACGTACAAACTCTGTACAGACAAGCACAATTAGTCAGGATCGAATCCGGGCCTCTGGCGCTGTAAGGCAGCAGCTCTACCCGTTGCGCCACCGTGCCGCACAATAGTCTTCAAACTATTGCCATGGGTTCCGTTAGGTCCAGTTCATATCATCATCATATCATATCATATCATCATATCATATCATATCATCATATCATATCATATCATATCATATCATATCATATCATATCATATCATATCATATATATACAGCCGGAAACAGGCCTTTTCGGCCCACCAAGTCCGTGCCGCCCAGCGATCCCCGCACATTAACACTATCCTACACCCACTAGGGACAATTTTTTACATTTACCCAGCCAATTAACCTACATACCTGTACGTCTTTGGAGTGTGGGAGGAAACCGAAGATCTCGGAGAAAACCCACGCAGGTCACGCAGGTCAGAGAGCAAATTCTCCATTGTCTTGGCAATCAATGCCCCTTCAGTTCTACACAGGATAGTCAGCGTTGGTTTTAGTGCTCAGTCCCATGACCGGATCTAGATCTGGATCTAGGTCTGTGGGAAGTGGAACCATTTCCTGCAATGGTTGAAAGCAGGTTTATCCACCTGAACACGCGACAAGAAGAACATGGCCAAGGTTATTTCCGTGAAAGCTCTGCGTTGCAAGAGATTCGATGCTGATGCTTGTAAGTGTCGATCGTGCGTGTGATAACTTTGATGTATAAAACATGATCGGCCAGCTAACTCCCTCTGTGGTTACTAATCTGTTACTAATCACGATAGACTGCATTGCTGACCCTTGGTATCGCAAAAAGCTGGAGTAACTCAGCAGGACAGGCAGCATCTCTGGAGAGAAGGAATGGGTGACGTTTCGGGTCGAGACCCTTCTTCAGTCGTTACTGGACTTTATCCTGCACTAAACATTATTCCCGTTACCAATGTATCTGTTCACTGCGGATGGCTTGATTGTAATCATGTAATCAATAGTCTTTCTGCTGACTGGTCAGCACGCAATAAAGGCTTTTCACTGTACCTCGGTACACGTGACAATAAAACAAACTGAAAAAAAACCGGGCTATCCTTGATCAGACTTAGCCTGGCTTTGCCTTGCAGTAAACGTTATTCCCTTATCATGTATCGATACACCATTAATGGCTCGATTGTAATCATGTCTTTCCGCTGACTGGTTAGCACGCAACAAAAGCTTTTCACTGTACCTCGGTATACGTGCCAAACTAACCTAAACTAAAACTAAACTAGTTATCTTTATGCTGGGACTGAACTATATGAGCACGCACATCATGGAAGTTCATTTTTTCTCACAAATATCGGAAAGATTTGGATGAACTTTAGCTCTAAAAACAGGTGGGTTTGAAGTCAGATGAGACGTAAATACGTTTAGAATCTTACACCAACACCCAACCTCCGTCTGAAAAAGGGTCTTGACCCGAAACGTCACCCATTCCTTCTCTTCAGAGATGCTGCCTGACCCGCTGAGTTACTCCAGCATTTTGTGTCTACCTTCGATTTAAACCAGCATCTGCAGTTTGTTTTTTTTTCCTACTCAAGCTCCATCTTCTGGGTTCAAATGAGTTAGGTTGCTGGATAGGAAGGAGCTGCAGATGCTGGATTATACCAAAAATAGACACACAATGCTGGAGTAACTCAGTGGGTCAGGCAGCATCTCTGGAGAACATGGACTGTTGACGTTTCACAGAGTGCTGGACTAACTCAGCGGGTCAGGCAGCATCTCTGGAGAACACGGATAGGTGATGTTTCACAGAGTGCTGGAGTAACTCAGCGGGTCAGGCAGCATCTCTGGAGAACATGGATAGGTGACGTTTCACAGAGTGCTGGAGTAACTCAGTGGGTCAGGCAGCATCTCGAGAAAAGGAATAGGTGATGTTTCGAATCGGAACCTTTCTTCAGACTCTGAAGTTTTGAGTCTGAAGTCAGGTCTCGACCCGAAACGTCACCCATTCCTTCTCTCCAGGGATGCTGCCCGACCTGCTGAGTTACTCCAGCATTGCATGTCTATCTTTGGTTGCTGGATAGTTACCTAGCCCAGGCCCAGGAGGAGCTAGTTCCCCAATTTAATACTAGAAAGGAAAGAAACGAACTACAGATATTGAAATTCTGGAATCAAGAATAGAAAATGGTGGAAGCACTCAGCAGGTCCGGCAGCATCTGTGGAAAGACCTGTGACATGAACTGTGTTTCTCTTTCTACACATGCTCCCCGACTTGCTGAATGGTTCAGACATGTTCTGCTTGTATCTTCCCATGGGCTTCTAACCTTGGCCAGCCCTGTCCTGAGAAAGATTGTAAAGAACCTCACCATCCCATCACCCATCTCATTCAAACGCCCACAAGATTGGGGATTAGCTTCTGCTAGGATTAATACCCACAAATCCGCATCCACACCCCTAGAGTCAGGAAGTCATAATGAAGCTAATGGTGCTGGCTCGAAGGGCTGATTAGCTCCTGCACCTATTGTCTATTGCCTATTGTGCGCAATTCCGGTCCCCTAATGCAGGAAGGATATGGAGGCTTTGGAAAGGGTGCAGAGGTTGATCGGAATTATGGAAAGATACAAGAGTGCTGGAGTAACTCAGCGGGTCAGGCAACATCTCAGGATAAAATGGATAGGCAACGTTTCGGGTTGGGACCCTTCTTAAGAATGAGGAAGGGTCCCGACTTGAAATGTTCGCCTATCTGTGTGTCCTCCTGAAATGCTGCCTGACTGACTGCTGAGCTACTCCAGCACTTTGTGCCTTCCTTTACCAGAATGATGCCTGGACCAGAGCATATTAGCTACATGGAGAAGGTGGACAGACTTGGATGGTTTTCGCTGGTACACTGGAGGTTGAGGGGAGACCTGGTAGATGTATAAAATGATGAGAGGCTTAAAGACGATAGGCAGTCAGAACTTTTTTTACCAGAATGGAAACATCAAATACGAGAGGGCACAGCTTTAGAAACATAGAAAATAGGTGCAGGAGGAGGCCATTCGGCCCTTCGAGCCTGCACTGTCATGCGTTGTGATCATGGCTGAACATCCACAATCAGTAACCCGTGCCTGCCTTCTCCCCATATCCCTTGATTCCGCTAGCCCCCAGAGCTCAATCTAACTCTCTTTTAAATCCATCCAGTGAATAGGCCTCCACTGCCCTCTATGGCAGAGAATTCCACAAATTCACAACTCTCTGGGTGAAAAAGTTTCTTCTCACCTCAGTTTTAAATGGCCTCGCCTTTATTCTTAGACTGTGGCCCCTGGTTCTGGACTCCCCCAACACTGGGAACATTTTTCCTGCATCTAGCTTGTCCAGTCCTTTTATAATTTTATACGTCTCTATAAGATCCCCTCTCATCCTTCTAAACTCCAGTGATTGCAAGCCCAATCTTTCCTCGTATGACAGTCCCGCCATCCCGGGGATTAACCTCATGAACCTGCGCTGCACTGCCTCAGTAGCAAGGACGTCCTTCCTCAAGTGCCTGGAACCCACTACCAGTGGTGGTGGAGGCAAGTATAACAGTAGCATTTAAGAGGCTTTTGGATAGGCACATGGATATGACGGAAATGGAGGGCAATGGATCACGTGCAAACAGGATATCTGGTTAACTTGGCATCATGTTTGGCACAGACATTGGGGGCTGAAGGGACTGTTCCTGTGTCTTTAGAGACACAGTGTGGAAACAGGCCCTTCGGCCCACCGAGACTGTGCCGACCAGCGATCACCCCTTACACTAGCACTGCCCGACATGCTAGGGACATAGACTTTAATAACATAGAATAACATAGAATAACATAGAAACGTAGAAAATAGGTGCAGGAGTAGGCCATTTGGCCCTTCGAGCCTGCATCGCCATTCAATATGATCATGGCTGATCATCCAGCTCAGTAACCCGTACCTGCATTCTCTCCATACCCCCTGATCCCTTTAGCCACAAGGGCCACATCTAACTCCCTCTTAAATATAGCCAACGAACTGGCCTCAACTACCTTCTGTGGCAGAGAATTCCACAGACTCACCACTCTCTGTGTGAAAAAATGTTTTCTCATCTCGGTCCTAAAAGACTTCCCCCGTACACAGTACAATTTTCACAATTTTCACCGAAGTCAATTAACCTATAAACCTGTACGTCTTTGGAGTGTGGGAGGAAACCGGAGCACCCGGAGAAAAACCCTCGCGGGTCACGGGGAGAACGTGCAAACTCCGTACAGGCAGCACCCGTAATCAGGATCGAACCCCCCCCCGGTCTCTGTGCCCTACCGTTCATTATTCTCACAGTTACCCCAACAAAGTTCAGTGATTGAACCAACCGCACACAATGCGCTGGATGTGTAGGGAAAAAACTGCAGATGCTGGTTAAAATCGAAGGTAGACGACACAAAATGCTGGAGTAACTCAGCGGGACAGGCAGCATCTCGGGAGAGAAGGAATGGGTGACGTTTCGGGTCGAGACCCTTCTTCAGAAGATTTAGAGATACAGCGCGGAAACAGGCCCTTCGGCCCACTGAGTCCGCGCCGCCCAGCGATCCCCGCACATTAATACTATCCTATACACACTAGGGACAATTTTTTTTTGACATTTACCCAGTCAATTAACCTACAATAGACAATAGACAATAGGTGCAGGAGGAGGCCATTCGGCCCTTCGAGCCAGCACCGCCATTCAATGTGATCATGGCTGTCTTTGGAGTGTGGGAGGAAACCGAAGATCTCGGAGAAAAACCAGGCAGGTCACGGGGAGAACTTACAAACTCCATACAGACGGCGCCCGTAGTCAGGATGGAACCTGAGTCTCCGGCGCTGCATTCACTGTAAGGCAGCAACTCTACCGCTGCGCCACCGTGCCGCTCATGCGATAAGATAACAGGAACTCATGTGTTCCGTGGACAAGAAGAGTTGAAATGGCGGGTCTATCAGGCCAGGCTAGTTCCTGGATCCTGAGAAAGCTGGTGAATCTGTGGAAGTCATTGCCACAGAAGGCTGTTAATGGATATTTTTAAGGCGGGGATTGACAGATTCTTGATTAGCACCGGTGGTCAGGGGTTGTGGGGACAAGGCTGGAGAATGGGTTTGAGAGGGAAAGATAGATCAGCCATGATTGAATGGCGGAGTAGACTTGATGGGCCGAATGGCCTTGTCCTGCTCCTTTGACTCAGGAACTTCTGAAGGAGACCAGAGGCCTTGAGATCGGAGGCCATGGGGGCAAAATTACCATTGACTTTTTAGACTTTCGACTTTCGAGATACAGCACAGAAACAGGTCCCTTCGGCCCGCTGACTCTGGGCTGACCAGCGATCACTCCCTACACTACCACTATCCTGCACAATTTACAGTTTTTGTACTAAAGCCAATTAACCTGCAAACCTGCACATCTTTGGCCCATGGGTGGCACCCGGAGAAAACCCACGCGATCACAGGGAGAACGTGCAAACCCCTTACAGACAGTGCCTGGGCGATCAATGGCCTGCATCCACTCCATGGGCGGAAAGGCCTGTTTCCACGCTGTATCTCTAAACAAAATATCTAAACTAAAATACCAGAAACAGCAGGTCAGGCCACACCTGTGTATAGAAAATCAGCCAACATTTCAAGGCTTGAGGCCTTTCAGCTGAAAAGTCAACTCTGATTCTTTCCGCAGATGCTGCCTGACCTGCTGAGTCTTTCCAGCATTTTCTGTTCTTGTACCTTTGTTTTGCCAGAGAAATAGGAAATAGGTGCAGGAGGAGGCCATTCTGCCCTTTGAGCCAGCACCGCCATTCATTGTGATCATGGCTGATCATCCACAATCAGTAACCCGTGCCTGCCTTCTCCCCATATCCCTTGATTCCACTAGCCGCTAGAGCTCTATCTAACTCTCTCTTAAATCCATCCAGTGAATTGGCCTCCACTGCCCTCTGTGGCAGAGAATTCCACAAATTCACAATTCTCCGGGTGAAAACGTTCCTTCTCACCTCAGTTTTAAATGGCCTCCCCTTTATTCTAAGACTGTGGCCCCTGGTTCTGGACTCCCCCAACATTGGGAACATTTTTCCTGCATCTACCTTGTCCAGTCCTTTTATAATTTTATACGTCTCTATAAGATCCCCTCTCATCCTTCTAAACTCCAGTGAATACAAGCCTAGTCTTTCCAATCTTTCCTCATACGACAGTCCCACCATCCCGGGGATCAATCTCGTGAACCTACGCTGCACTGCCTCAATTACAAGGATGTCCTTCCTCAAATTAGGAGACCAAAACTGCACACAATACCCCAGATGTGGTCTTACCAGGGCCCTGTACAACTGCAGAACAACCTCTTTACTCCTATACTGAAATCCTCTCGTTATGAAGGCCATCTCAACTGTTCATTTTGAAAGGAAAAATGACCTATTTTTCAGTTAAGACGCACATGAATTTCATTTGAATTTTTAATAAGATTTTAGTAAGCAATGACTGCTCAATGCATTGTGTGTTTCACCAGCGGGTGTCTTGGTGCAATGTATTTATTCAGCAACCGAGTGAAGTAGTAATTATGGGACAAGTAATTGCCAGTGCTGGATCAATGCGTTGGGTCGCTACAGGTGATGATAATAGAAAGGCAAGCTTGTTAAGTTTCATAAGTGATTGGTGCAGAATTAGCAGATTGTAAATTGTCCCTAGTGTGCAGGATAGTGCTAATGTATCAATAGACGCGGACTCGGTGGGCCGAAGGGGCCTGTTTTAGATTTTTTTTAGATTTAGAGATACGGCGCAGAAACAGGCCCTTCGGCCCACCGGGTCCGCGCCGCCCAGCGATCCCCGCACATTAACACTATCCTACACCCACTAGGGACAATTTTTACATTTCCCCAGCCAATTAACCTACATACCTGTACGTCTTTGGAGTGTGGGAGGAAACCGAAGATCTCGGAGAAAACCCACGCAGGTCACGGGGAGAACGTACAAACTCCGTACAGACGGCGCCCGTAGTCAGGATCGAACCTGAGTCTCCGGCGCTGCATTCACTGTAAGGCAGCAACTCTACCGCTGCGCCACCGTGCCGCACACTGCATCTACTAAAGTCTAAAAAGCCGATGGCAATTTTGCTCCCATGGCCTCCAGTCTCAAAGCCTCCGGTCTCCTTCATAGGTTCATGTCATATGAGCAGAATTAGGCCTTTCGGCCCATTAAGTCTACTCAGCCATTCAATCATGGCTGATCTATCTCTCCCTCTCAACTCCATTCTCCTGCCTTCTCCCCTTGACCCCTGCCACCCGTACTAATCAAGAATCTATCATTCTCTGCCTTAAATATATCCATTGGCTTGGTCTCCACAGCCTTCTGTGTGCAGTGAACTCCACCCTCTGCCTAAAGAAATTCCTCCTCATCTCCTTCCTGAAGGAACGTCCTTTTATTGAGAGGCTGTGCCCTCTGGTCCTAGGCTCTACCATTAGTGGAAACATCCTCTCCACATCCAACTCTATCCAAGCCTTTCACTGCTCCAAAATACTGCATGAACAGGAAATGCTGGAAATGGTCTAAGGATTAGGCATGAAGAGTAAAATAGAATTAGTGTACCAAATCTTTCAGCAGAACTGAAACATTATTGGATCATCGAACACTTCGAAGGGCCCGACCTTTCATTGTGAAAGTCCTGCCTTGGTTTGACTTCCCAATAAGGCCACACGTCACACTTATCTGTATTAAACTCTGTTAGTCATTTTTGAGACGATAGACAATGGACAATAGGTGCAGGAGGAGGCCATTCGGCCCTTCGAGCCTGTACGCACCGCCATTCAATGTGATCATGGCTGATCATTCTCAATCAGTACCCCGTTCCTGCCTTCTCCCCATACCCCCTGACTCCGCTATCCTTAAGAGCTCTATCTAGCTCTCTCTTGAATGCATTCAGAGAACTGGCCTCCACTGCCTTGTGAGGCAGAGAATTCCACAGATTCACAACTCTCTGACTGAAAAAGCTTTTCCTCATCTCAGTTCTAAATGGCCTACCCCTTATTCTTAAACTGTGGCCCCTGGTTCTGGCCCCTTGAGACAATTTGCCCAGCTGACCAATTATCCTGCTGTAATTTTTGATAACTACCTTTCCTGTCTACAACGAAGAAACGTCACCCACTCCTCTCCAGAGATGCTGCCTGTCCCGCTGAGTTACTCCAGTATTTTGTGTCTACCACCTACTTTAGTGTTTATTTCACAAAATGCTGGAGTAACTCAGCGGGTCAGGCAGCATTTCGGGAGAGAAGGAATGGGCGATGTTTCGGGTCGAGACCCTTCTTCAGACTGATGTCAGGGGGGGCGGGACAAAGGAAGGATATAGGTGGAGACAGGAAGATAGAGGGAGAACTGGGAAGGGGGAGGGGAAGAGAGGGACAGAGGAACTATCTAAAGTTGGAGAAGTCGATGTTCATACCGCTGGGCTGCAAGCTGCCCGGGTGAAATATGAGGTGCTGTTCCTCCAATTTCCGGTGGGCCTCACTATGGCACTGGAGGAGGCCCATGACACCTACTTTAGTGTCATCTGCAAATTTACTGATCACGACTTGTACATTCTCATCTAAATTGCTGATATGACCCACAAACAGAAATGGGCCCAGCACTGGTCCCTGAGACACGCCACGAGTCACTGGCCAACCTGTCTGAAAAAACAACCTTCTCCATCACCTTCTGCTTCCTTCCATGAGGCCAATTCGCTATCCAGTCCGCTAGTGGCAGCATGGTGGATCAGCGGTAGAGTTGCTGCCTTACAGCGCCGGAGGCCCAGGTGCCATCCTGACCACCAATGCTGCCTAGTGTGTAGAGTTTGTACGTTCTCCCTGTGACTCTGTGGCTGCTCCAGTTGCCTCCCACACTCCGAAGGCGTATAGGTTTGTAGGTTAATTGGCTTCGGTGAAATTGTAAACTGTTCCTGGTGTGTAGGATGGTGCTAGTGTACGGGCTGATCGCTGGTCGGCGCGGAATCGGTGGGCCGAAGGGCCTGTTTCCGCACTGCATTTATAAAGTCCAAAGTCTAAAAAGCTCTCGCAGGATGCCACGAGATTTAGATTTTAGATTAAGAGATACAGCGCAGAAACAGGCCCTTCGGCCCACCGAGTCCGCGCCGCCCAGCGATCCCCGCACACTAACACTATCCTACACCCACTAGGGACAATTTTTACATTTGCCCAGCCAATTAACCTACATACCTGTACGTCTTTGGAGTGTGGGAGGAAATCTCGGAGAAAACCCACGCAGGTCATGGGGAGAACGTACAAACTCCGTACAGACGGCGCCCGTAGTCAGGATCGAACCTGAGTCTCCGGCGCTGCATTCGCTGTAAGGCAGCAACTCTACCGTGCAGCCACCGTGAGTTTACCTTCCAGACCACACGGAACCTTATCGAAGGCCTTGCCGAAGCCCATGTGGACAACATCTATGGCCTTCACCTCGTCAGCGTTCTTGGTTACTTCTTCAAAAATCTCAATCAAATTCGTGAGACAAGATCGCCCACACGCAAAACCATGTTGACTATCCCTCAGCTGCCTCCGTCTATCCAAATGCACATACTTCTTATCCCTTGGCATCCTCCCCAGCAACTTACCCAGCAGGATGTTAAGCTCAGTGGTCTATTGTTCCAAGGCGTTTCCTTGCACCTCACACGGGTCTCACGGTGTCCCACATATCTAAGGTCGACACAAAATGCTGGAGTAACTCAGCGGGTCAGGCAGCATCTCTGCAGAGAAGGAATGGGTGATAGACAATAGACAATAGACAATAGACAATAGGTGCAGGAGGAGGCCATTTGGCCCTTCAAGCCAGCACCGCCATTCAATGTGGTCATGGCTGATCATTCTCTATCAGTACCCCGTTCCTGCCTTCTCCCCATACCCCCTGACTCCGCTATCCTAAAGAGCTCTATCTAGCTCTCTCTTGAATGCATTCAGAGAATTGGCCTCCACTGCCTTCTGAGGCAGAGAATTCCACAGATTTACAACTCTCTGACTGAAAAAGCTTTTCCTCATCTCAGTTCTAAATGGTCTACCCCTTATTCTTAAACTGTGGCCCCTTGTTCTGGACTCCCCCAACATTGGGAACATGTTTCCTGCCACTAACGTGTCCAACCCCTTAATAATCTTATACGTTTCGATAAGATCTTCTCTAATCCTTCTAAATTCCAGTGTATACAAGCCTAGTCGCTCCAGTCTTTCAACATATGATAGTCCTGCCATTCCGGAAATTAACCTAGTAAACCTACGCTGCACGCCCTCAATAGCAAGAATATCCTTCCTCAAATTTGGAGACCAAAACTGCACACAGTACTCCAGGTGCGGTCTCACTAGGGCCCTGTACAACTGCAGAAGGGCCTCTTTGCTCCTATACTCAACTCCTCTTGTTATGAAGGCCAACATTCCATTGGCTTTCTTCACTGCCTGCTGTACCTGCATGCTTCCTTTCAGTGACTGATGCACTAGGACACCCAGATCTCGTTGTACGTCCCCTGTTCCTAACTTGACGTGATGTTTCTGGTCGAGACCCTTCTTCAGACTGACCCGAAACGTCACCCGTTCCTTCTCTCCAGAGATGCTGCCTGACCCGCTGAGTTACGCCAGCACTTTGTGTCTACCTTCGATTTAAACCAGCATCTTCAGTTTTCTTTCCTACCCACATGTCTAGGCCAGGGTGCCCACAATTCCTTCTCTAGTTTCCAACAGTGTCCTCGGATAAATCTGATCAGGCCCGGGAGATTTATCTACCTTTGTACTGCTTTAGGACGTCCAGCACCTCTTTGACCATAATATGGACGACTGTCTGTCCTCAAGGCATCTCCATTATCAGTGCCCTAGTCTTTCATTTCTTTCATTACAGTAAAAATAAAAGGATAATACTCACTGAAGACCTTGTTCATCTCCTGTGGCTCCTCACACAGATGACTATTTTGGTTTTTGGAGGGACCCAATTCTATCACAAGTTGCTTTTTTTCCCCTTAATGTTCTTATAACATTTCTTTGGACTCTCCTTCATATTATCTGCCAGAGATGACTCTTGCTCCCTCTTTACCCACCTCATTTCCTTCTTAAATTTATTCCTCAGTCCCCTAAACTCCATCAGGGATACACTACAATCAGTCTGAAGAAGGATCCCAAGCCAAAGTGCTACCTATCCGTTCCCTCCACAGATGCTGCCTGACCGGCTGTTATTCCAGCACTTTGCGTTTTGCTTCGGATTCCAGCACCTGCAGTTCCTTGTGTCTGCACGATGTCTCTCCAATCTCCTTTCAGCCTTTGCTGCTTTAAGGAGCACAAGCTCTCCAGTCTTTAGTTCATTGTCACGTGTACCGAGGTACAGTGAAAAGCTTTTGTTGCGTGCCATCCAGTCAGCAGAAAGGCAATGCATGATTAAAATCCAACCATTTACAGTGTACAGAACATGGTAAGGGAATAACGTTTAGTGCAAGGTAAAGCCAGCAAAGTCCCATCAAAGATAACCCGAGGGTCTCCAATGAGGTCGATAGTAGTTCAAGACTGCTCTCTAGTTGGTGAGAGGATGGTTCGGTTGCTTGATAACAGCTGGGAAGAAACAGGCCCTGAATCTGGAGGTGTGCGTTTTCACACTCCTGTACCTTTTGCCCGTTGGGAGAGGGGAGAAGAGGGAGTGGTCAGGGTGCGACTGTGGAATTCTCTGCCACAGAAGGTAGTTGAGGCCAGTTCATTGGCTATATTTAAGAGGGAGTTAGATGTGGCCCTTGTGGCTAAAGGGATCAGGGGGTATGGAGAGAAGGCAGGTACAGGTTACTGAGCTGGATGATCAGCCATGATCATATTGAATGGCGGTGCAGGCTCGAAGGGCCGAATGGCCTACTCCGGCACCTATTTTCTATGTTTCTATGACTCGTCCTTGATGATGCTGCTGGCCTTGCCGAGGCAGCGCGAGGTATAGATGGAGTCAATGGAAGGGAGGTTGGTTCATGTGATGGTCCGGGCTGCTGGCCTTGCCGAGGCAGCGCGAGGTATAGATGGAGTCAATGGAAGGGAGGTTGGTTTGTGTGATGGTCTGGGCTGCTGGCCTTGCCGAGGCAGCGCGAGGTGTAGATGGAGTCAATGGAAGGGAGGTTGGTTTGTGTGATGGTCTGGGCTGCTGGCCTTGCCGAGGCAGCGCGAGGTGTAGATGGAGTCAATGGAAGGGAGGTTGGTTCGTGTGATGGTCTGGGCCACGTCCACGATTCGCTGCGGTTCGTTGCAGGGTCTCGCCCTGCAGTTGGAAGCCCTCACCTGTGAAACCCTCCTGGTAAATGTTGTCTTCTTTGTGAAGAATTCCAATTGAGCTGTATTGATCGGAAATATGCGTCAGGCAATAAAGCTCATGGGGCGGAGAGAAAGAACGTGGAACAGATAGTGTGGGAATTTATTCCGTTTTGTGGCAAGGAATAGTATTCTGGCTGCTGAATCAGCAGTTGCTTAGCAACTAATGGACCAGGCAACCTTGAACCGAGTGAATAATGGTGGTGTGATGAAAATAGGACAGAGCGGGCTGCTATTGAGAGCAGACAAAGATTCCCTGGATTTATTTTGCCATCGTTGCCTTCCATCTCAATGTAAACATGTATTTGCTTTTGTGATTGAGTTTTTCTAGAGGAGTCTGCTGCTGAAAGACTGAGATATCGGCCTATTAAAAGAAAAACACGTTTTATTTTTATAAATGCATTTATTTTGGCAGCAAACACAGTTTTACAAAAAAAAAAAGTTTAAAAATCCCCAAGATCGATCTTGCAGGGGGTTTTACTGTTAACCATTATCTGATTTTTTTAAAAACAGCATGTGCCACCATTTGAGTCCATTACATAACATCGAACATCGTTATCTTTCGTGGTGTCCTGAACTTCACTGTATTCGCTGCGTTACCACTGACGTTGTAGAATAAGCTGTCACAACCTCTTACATTATACGCCAGGCCATGTGCACCGGCCACAAGACCCCAATATACCCGGAGACCCTGACAAATACCTCCGCACACTTGCCCTTACACCTCGCGCTGCCTCGGCAAGGCCAGCAGCATCATCAAGGACCAGTCACACCCCCGGCCACTCCCTCTTCCCAATAGACAATAGGTGCAGGAGGAGGCCATTCGGCCCTTCGAGCCAGCACCGCCATTCAATGTGATCATGGCTGATCATTCTCAATCAGTACCCCATTCCTGCCTTCTCCCCATACCCCCTGACTCCACTATCCTTAAGAGCTCTATCTAGCTCTCTCTTGAATGCATTCAGAGAATTGGCCTCCACTGCCCTCTGAGGCAGAGAATTCCACAGATTCACAGCTCTCTGACTGAAAAAGTTTTTCCTCATCTCAGTTCTAAATGGCCTACCCCTTATTCTTAAACTGTGGCCCCTTGTTCTGGACTCCCCCAACATTGGGAACATGTTTCCTGCCTCTAACGTGTCCAACCCCTTAATAATCTTATACGTTTCGATAAGATCTCCTCTCATCCTTCTAAATTCCAGTGTATACAAGCCTAGTCGCTCCAGTCTTTCAACATATGACAGTCCCGCCATTCCGGGAATTAACCTAGTAAACCCTCTCCCCTCTCTCATCGGGCAAACGGTACAGAAATGTGAAAACGCACACCTCCAGATTCAGGGTCAGTTTCTTCCCAGTTGTTGTCAGGCAACTGAGTCATCCTACCACAACCAGACAGCAGTGCTGAACTACTATCTATCTCATTGGTGACCCTCGGACTATCCTTGATCGGACTTTGCTGGCTTTACCTTGCACTAAACGTTATTCCCTTATCATGTATCTGTATACTGTAAATGGATCGATTGTAATCGTGTATTGTCTTTCCGCTGATTGGATAGTGCGCAACAACAGCTTTTCACTGTACCTCGGTACACGTGACAATAAGCTACACTGAAACTGTGACTCCTACACCAGGCCTGTTCTCCTGCACCAGCATTCCCCACCTCATGATCCTCACCATAGCTATAAAGAGGCACAACATGGAAACAGTGCCGACCATCACCCACCCCTTTACACAAATCCTGCATCTTCTGAAAATCTCTCATTCTCATCAACTCCCCCAGATACAGTGTGGATACAGGTCCTACGGTCACCCATTCCAGCTTGACAACATTTTTTCCTGTTACAAAGTGACCAAAACTGAACACAATTTTCCAAACGTGGCCTCACCAATGCCTTATACAACTGTAACATGACCTTCCAACTTCTATACTCAATAATCTGACTGATGAAGGCCAATGTTCCAAAGGCCTTCTTGACCACCCTGTATTTTGGGCTAAATTAGTTTGTCCCATGCGGGACTGCTCTTGTAGCGGAGCGCTGTAGGCCCCGACACTGTAGGCCCCGACACTGTAGGCCCTGTCACTGTAGGTCCCGACACTGTAGGCCCTGTCACTGTAGGTCCCGACACTGTAGGCCCTGTCACTGTAGGTCCCGACACTGTAGGCCCTGTCACTGTAGGCCCTGTCACTGTAGGTCCCGACACTGTAGGCCCTGTCACTGTAGGCCCCGACACTGTAGGCCCTGTCACTGTAGGCCCTGTCACTGTAGGTCCCGACACTGTAGGTCCCGACACTGTAGGCCCCGACACTGTGGGCCCCGACACTGTGGGCCCCGACACTGTAGGCCCTGTCATTGTAGGCCCCGACACTGTAGGCCCCGACACTGTAGGCCCTGTCACTGTAGGTTCTGACACTGTAGGCCCTGACACTGTAGGTCCCGACACTGTAGGCCCTGACGCTGTAGGTCCCGACACTGTAGGCCCGTACGCTGTAGGCCCCGACACAGTAGGCCCCGACACTGTAGGTCCCGACACTGTAGGTCCTGACGCTGTAGGTCCCGACACTGTAGGCCCCGACGCTGTAGGCCCCGACGCTGTAGGCCCCGACAGTTTAGATCCCGCCAATCTAGTTTTCTGTCATTTTAGCTCCGGACAGTGGAGCCTATCGGAGGTTGCGTAGCAACCCACCTCCCGGCCCGGGCGGCCGCCATTGGTGGAGCGGGAGCACGTGGCCGCTGGCTGGGTGAGGTCACGTGGGGCGCAGGGCGGTGACGACACTTTGTCCCGTATTTGGGAGCGAGGAAGTTGGCAACCGTAACAGACCTCCCCCTGCATTGTCTTCATTGCAATAATAGTCCTGCCACTCTCCCACCTCCACACATTTACCACCATAATTCTGTTCCATTAATGTGACTTTGCCCAAGTGTGATGTCCCGGCCCAACTCATGAGTTCCACCTTGGCAAAGCTTAGGCAATCGGGTCCACTTCTCATTGACTTCAACTGATCTATCACAATACAATACAATACAATATATCTTTATTGTCATTGTACAGGGGTACAACGAGATTGGGAATGCGCCTCCCATACGATGCAATAAATGAATTAGCTAGTCAGTATTAATTTAAACAATCCAATGAAACAAATTGTAACAGTTTTAAAACAGAATAAAGTGCAAGTAGATCTGTGCCGGTTCACTGTGCGATGTGACCATCCGGCTCAGCAGGACCGGTTCATAGCAGCTATGGCCCTGGGGATGAAGCTGTTCCTGAGTCTGGAGGTGCGGGCGTAGAAGGCCTTGTATCGTCTGCCCGATGGTAGAAGTTCGAATAGACTGTTGCAGGGGTGTGAAGAGTCTTTGTGGATGCTGGTGGCTTTTCTGAGGCATCGTGTGTTGTAGATGCCCTCCAAGGCTGGTAGCTGTGTTCTGATGGTCCTCTGAGCTCTATGGACTACCCGCTGAAGAGCTTTCCTCTCTGCCTCCGTGCAGCTGAGGTACCACACAGGGTCATCAGCAGCTGTTGGGGTAGACCAGACTTTTTCAGTGTTCTTAGGTAGAACAGTCGTTGCTGTGCCTTCTTGACCAGCGCAGCAGTGTTATTGGACCATGTTAGGTCCTCCGAAATGTGAGTGCCCAGAAACATGAAGCTGGACACTCTCTCCACACTGTCCCCGTTGATAAAGATCGGGGCATATTCCCCATTGTGTGACCTACGGAAGTTGATGATCAACTCCTTGGTCTTGGTGGTATTTAGGGACAGGTTGTCCGCCAGGTTCTGCACCTCCGCTCTGTTTAATCAAATTAAATCTTAAAGTTATGACAACAATACTCCAAATCCACTGTAGATTTTGTGAGAATCAGTGAAGGGAGGAACTGCAGACGCTGGTTTACACCGAAGATAGACACAAAATGCTGGAGTAACTCAGCGGGACAGGCGGCATCTCTGGAGAGAAGGAATGGGTGATGTTTCAGGTCAAGACCCTTCTTCAGACTGAGTCGGGAGAGAGGGAATCTAGGGATATGGAAGGTTGCAGAGAGTATGTAAGATGTGGAAATTACATATTAGAGCTGACAGTGATCAAGGAAATGGAGAATGGTTCATTGTTGGATGGGGGGGGAGGTGACAATGAATCATACAAACGGTAAAATGAATCAGGAGGACAGTGAAACGTGTAGAACTAGAGTGGGGGAGGGACGGAGAGAGAGAGAAAGCAAGGGGACTTTATCTTGCACTGTATGTTATTCATGTTGTTCCCTTTATGGTGTATCTGTACACAGCGAGTGGTTCGATCGTAACCATGTATTGGCTTTCCGTTGACTGGTTTGCCTGCCACATGAGTGGCACGACGGCTCAGCGGTAGAGTTGCTGCCTCACAGCTCCAGAGACCCGGGTTCGATCCTGTCTACACGGTGTTGTCTGTACGGAGTTTGTACGTTCTCCCCGTGAACCTGCGTACATTTTCTCCGGGTGCTCCGGTTTCCAGCCACACTCCAAAGACGTGCAGGTTTTTAGGTCAATTTGGCTTCAGAGAAAATAATTGTAAATCGCTCCTCGTGTGTAGGATGGTGTTAGTGTGCGGGGATCGCTGGTCGGTGGGCCGAGGGGGGGCCTGTTTCCACATTGTATCTCTAAACTACAAGTTTTTCACTGTACCTCGGTAAAACTGTTGACTAACGAGTCAACTTACCTGTTGGGAATGGGGCCTGGGGAGGGGCTGGAGATGGATGATCTTGAGGTTTGAAGGGTGGGGTCCTGAGGGAATGGATGGGTTGCGTGGGCCTTTATGGTGACGTTTCAGGTCAAGATCCTTGGTCAGACTGAGTCAGGGGAGAGGGAATCTAGATATATGGAAGGTTTAGAACGGAGATGAGGAAGAACTTTTTCAGTCAGAGAGTGGTGAAGGTGTGGAATTCTCTGCCTCAGAAGGCAGTGGAGGCCAGTTCGTTGGATGCTTTCAAGAGAGAGCTGGATAGAGCTCTTAAGGATAGCGGAGTGAGGGGGTATGGGGAGAAGGCAGGAACGGGGTACTGATTGAGAGTGATCAGCCATGATCGCATTGAATGGCGGTGCTGGCTCGAAGGGCTGAATGGCCTACTCCTGCACCTATTGTCTATTGTCTATTGTTTCAGAAAGTATGTAAGATGTGGAAATGACATATCAGAGCAGACAATGATTAAAGGAAATGGAGAACGGTTCATAGTTGGATGGGGGGAAGGTGACAATGAATCATACAAACAGTAAACCTCCACAGGTTTAGAGAGAGGTTTTGAGTAAACAGGGGGGAGATCAAAAGGGGTCGGATCACTGCTGTGTGTGGGCAGGTTTCAAGGATGAGAGAGAGGTCTGACCTCGTGGGGTGGCTGCTTTGATCTACAGCGAGGTGTGGAGACGAGATTTCCCGTGAGTGACTCAAAGAGATATGAACGACTTTCCATGGCAACGCCCCACAGAGGAATAAAGTCGACTTGTGTACATCCCGATGGTGAAATCATATCAGACATCAAACTCCAATTTACACTGGAAGATTGTTGGAAGCACGGTTTCAGCTGCCAGTCAATTCTCAAGGATTCCTTTAGCTGGATTCGACAACTCTGACTTCCGATAGACACAGAAACGCTGGAGTAACTCGGCAAGTCAGGCAGCATCTCTGGAGAAAAGGAATAGGAGACCCTTAGAAACATAGAAAATAGGTGCAGGAGGAGGCCATTCGGCCCTTCGAGCCAGCACCGCCATTCATTGTGATCATGGCTGATCGTCCATAATCAATAACCCGTGCCTGCCTTCTCCCCATATCCCTTGATTCCACTAGCCCCTCGAGCTCTATCTAGCTCTCTCTTAAACCCACCCAGTGATTTGGCCTCCACTGCCATCTGTGAAAGCAGAGAATTCCACAAATTCACAACTCTCTGGGTGAAAAAGTCATTCCTTCTCACCTCAGTTTTAAATGGCCTCCCCTTCATTCTCAGACTGAGACCCTTCTTCATACTGAGAGTCTGGGGAAAGGGGAACGAGAGATAGAGACGGTGATATAGAGAGATATAGAACAGATTAATAAAAAACATGCAAAAAAAGTAACGATGATAAACGAAACAGGTCATTCATTGCGTGCTAGGTGAAAAAGAGGGAAAGACAAAGAGATTCAACAAGACAACTTTCAAGCTCGAACAAGGCCTTGGGTGGGGGAGGGATGGAGAGAGAGGGGATGCAAGGGTTACTTGAAATTAGGGAAATGAATATTCATACCGTGGTGTTGTAACCTGTCCAAGCAAAATATGAGATGCTGTTCCACCAATTTTCATTGAGCCTCATTCTGACAGTGGAGGAGGCCCTGGACAGAGAGGTCAGTGTGGGAGTGGGGGTGGGTGATAAAGTGTTTGGCAACCGGGAGATCAGGTAGGTCCACGCGGACTGAGCGAAGGTGTTCAGCGACTCTAACCTCATCCCTGTACGGTCCCGGCGAACCGCGTCCTTACCCCGACGGCAGACCTGGCTGGCCCGCCACAGAACCAAGAGAGAGGGCGCAACGCCGAGCCCGGCCCCGGAAGAAGACCGGGAACCGGAGAGAAACATAGAAAATAGGTGCAGGAGGAGGCCATTCGGCCCTTCGAGCCAGCACCGCCATTCATTGTGATCATGGCTGATCGTCCACAATCAGTAACCTGTGCCTGTCTTCTCCCCATATCCCTTGATTCCACTGCCCCCCAGAGCTCTATCTAACTCTCTCTTAAATCCATCCAGTGATTTGGCCTCTGTGGCAGAGAATTCCACAAATTCACAACTCTCCGGGTGAAAAAGTTCCTTCTCACCTCAGTTTTAAATGGCCTCCCCATTATTCCAAGACTGTGTGGCCTCTGGTTCTGGACTCCCCCAAAATTGGGAACATTTTCCCTGCATCTAGCTTGTCCAGTCCTTTAATATTTTTACTTGTCTCTATAAGATCCCCTCACATCCTTCTATAAGATCTCTATAAGATCCCCTCTCATCTCAAGCTCCAGTGAGTACAAGCCTGGTCTTGGGGGGACTCGCTAGAAGGGCGGAGGCGAAGGCGGTGGCGGGCGCTGGACAAAGGGGCCGGGGAGAAGGACCGGGCCGGGTCTTACCGTCCGCGCCGGAGAGGGGCGACGGTTCACGGGACGGCCGGAACGGAGGCAGCGGCTGCAAGGGGTCTTTATGGCCAGTGTGTAAAATGGTGCCAAACCATGGCGGCTCTTGCACAGTGGGCTGTTTCCGGGCGTTCTGTGCATAACTGAGGATTGTACTTGTCACAGCCTCAGAATTAAAGGACGTTCCTTTCGGAAGGAGATGAGGAGGAATTTCGTTAGTGGGAGGTTGGCGAATCTGTGGAATTCTTTGCCGCAGAAGGCTGTGGAGGCCAAGTCAGTGGATATTTTTAAGGCAGAGGTAGACAGATTCTTGATTAGTACGGGTGTCAGAGGTTATGGGGAGAAGGTAGGGGAATGGGGTTAGGAGGGAGAGATAGATCAGCCATGATTGAATGGCGGATTTAGATTTAGATTTAGAGATACAGCACGGAAACAGGCCCTTCGGCCCACCGGGTCCGCGCCGCCCAGCGATCCCCGCACACTAACACTATCCTACACACACTAGGGACAATTTTTACATTTACCCAGTCAATTAACCTACAAAACTGTACGTCTTTGGAGTGTGGGAGGAAACCGAAGATCTCGGAGAAAACCCACGCAGGTCACGGGGAGAACGTACAAACTCCGTACAGATGGCGCCCGTAGTCAGGATCGAACCTGAGTCTCCGGCGCTGCATTCGCTGTAAGGCAGCAACTCTACCGCTGCGCCACCGTGCCGCACCCTTGATGGGCCGAATGGCCAAATTCTGCTCCTATCACTTATGATCTTATGTGTGGCAATAATCTCACGCATCTTTAATGCACAAAAATAATTTCACTGTGCCCTGGCACACATGATAATACACATCAATTGATCCTTTGAACTATAGACTGTCTTTGGTTGTACTAACGGCTTCAAGGTCTTTTTGCACCAGCATTGATTTTTTCTGTGCATTGTATATTATTTATGTGTATTACGTTTACAGGCCAGTTGTGCTGCTCCAAGTATAAATTTCATTGTTCCCTTGTCTGTACATATGAAGCTCCTGACTCTTGAAATAGAGGCAGTGTCTTTGGAGATAGGATATTGCTTTGCTGAAAAAATCACAGAAGCAATTTCGATATGTACAGAATTACAGATTGGCTAAGCTTTTCCCATTTAAATCCACTAAAGATTACAAGTGAAAAGACTCTGATAATACTGCTGCACATACCCTAATCCTCAAGACACGCCCGGAACTATCCGACGGCTTAAAATGCAAGCTGTTGGCCTCGTCAGATAATAGACAATAGGTGCAGGAGTAGGCCATTCGGCCCTTCGAGCCAGCACTGCCATTCAATGTGATCATGGCTGATTGTTCACACATTATCTTTCATGCAGAACTCAAATGAAGCAATGTCGCCCGTATCCTTGGGAACCACCAAGGTGGTCAAATGACCCGTCATTAATGAGCAAACAACCACAGCCTTGATCCTAGGTTTACATCGCAGCACGGTTTGGGAACAGCTCCATCCAAGACCGCAAGGAATGGCGGAGAATTGTGGACGCAGCCCAGACCATCGCACAAACCGACCTCCCTTCCATCGACTCCACCAACACCTCACGCTGCCTCGGCAAGGGCCAGCAGCCCAATCAAGGACCAGTCTCACCCCAGCCACTCCCTCTCCTCCCCTCTCCCGTCGGGCAAGAGGTACAGAAGTGTGAAAACGCACACCTCCAGATTCAGGGACAGTTGCTTCTCAGTTACAACTGCACCCATCCTATCAACAGATTAGAGAATGGCCTTGGCCTACCATCTACCTCACTGGAGATCCTGGGACTATCTTTAATCGGACTTTACTGGACTTAATCTTGCCATAGAGGGAGTACAGAGAAGGTTCACCAGATTGATTCCTGGGATGGCAGGACTTTCATATGAAGAAAGACTGGATAGACTCGGCTTGTACTCGCTGGAATTTAGAAGATTGAGGGGGGATCTTATAGAAACTTACAAAATTCTTAAGGGGTTGGACAGGCTAGATGCAGGAAGATTGTTCCCGATGTTGGGGAAGTCCAGAACAAGGGGTCACAGTTTAAGGATAAGGGGGAAGTCTTTTAGGACCGAGATGAGAAAGTTTTTTTTCACACAGAGAGTGGTGAATCTGTGGAATTCTGTGGAAGGTAGTTGAGGCCAGTTCATTGGCTATATTTAAGAGGGAGTTAGATGTGGCCCTTGTGGCTAAAGGGATCAGGGGGTATGGAGAGAAGGCAGGTACGGGATACTGAGTTGGATGATCAGCCATGATCATATTGAACAGCGGTGCAGGCTCGAAGGGCCGAATGGCCTACTCCTGCACCTATTTTCTATGTTTCTATGTTTACTCAGCGTTATTCCCCTTATCCTGCATCCGTACACTGTGGACGGCTCGATTGCAATCACGTGGACTCTTTCCGCTGACTGGATAGCATGAAAGAGATACCTCGGTAATCGCGACAATAAACAAAACTGACTAACTACAGCTGCAGCGAATTGTGGACGCAGCCCAGACCATCACACACAAACCAACCTCCCTTCCATCGACTCCATCTACACCTCACGCTGCCTCGGCAAGGCCAGCAGCATAGTGAAGGACCCCGGCCACTCCCTCTTCTCCCCTCTCCCAACGGGCGACTATTTTTGATTGGACTTTATTGGGTTTATCTTGCGCTAAACAAGTTCCACGTTATTTATTCCCTCTATCACGTCTCTGTACGTGGCTGCATTGTAATTACGCGCAGTCTTTCCGATGCCTGGAAAGCATGAAACAAGAAAAGTTTTCACCGCACCTCAGCACCCTGACAATAAACGAAACCAAACTAAATTATATTGTACAGAGAGAAATGCTTGGTTTTGCAGACAACACGGTAAAATCATCCAGCAGACCTCATGAGTTTGGAAGGATGAGAGGGGATCTTATAGAGACGTATAAAATTATAAAAGGACTGGACAAGCTAGATGCAGGAAAAATGTTCCCAAGGTTGGGGGAGTCCAGAACCAGGGGCCACACACAGTCTTAGAATAAAGGGGAGGCCATTTAAAACTGAGGTGAGAAGGAACTTTTTCACCCAGTGAGTTGTGAATTTGTGGAATTCTCTGCCACAGAGGGCGGTGGAGGCCAAATCACTGGATCGATTTAAGAGAGAGTTAGATAGAGCTCTAGGGGCTAGTGGAATCAAGGGATATGGGGAGAAGGCAGGCACGGGTTACTGATTGTGGATGAGCAGCCATGATCACAATGAATGGCAGTGCGGGTTTGAAGGGCCGAATGGCCTCCTCCTGCACCTATTTTCTATGTTTCTATCTAGGCAGTAAACAAATGTAGCCATGTTTTTGGCGCTGACAAAGTTACAAAGCACCGGTACGTGAACTAACTTCCAGGCCAGGTTGGTGAGTTCTGAGGAGTTTATTGTCACGTGTACCAGGTGTAGTGAAACGCCTTTGTTGCCTTCTAACCACGCAGTGGAAAGACAATACATGATTACATTCGAGCTGCCTACAGTGCAGTGTGCAGATACAGGTGTAGAAGTGTGAAAACGCACACCTCCAGATTAGACAATAGACAATAGACAATAGGTGCAGGAGGAGGTCATTCGGCCCTTCGAGCCAGCACCGCCATCCAATTTGATCATGGCTGATCATTCTCAATCAGTACCCCGTTCCTGCTTTCTCCCCATACCCCCTGACTCCGCTATCCTTAAGAGCTCTATCTAGCTCTCTCTTGAATGCATTCAGAGAATTGGCCTCCACTGCCTTCTGAGGCAGAGAGTCCCACAGATTCACAACTCTCTGACTGAAAAGGTTTTTCCTCATCTCAGTTCTAAATGGCCTACCCCTTATTCTTAAACTGTGGCCCCTTGTTCTGGACTCCCCCAACATTGGGGACATGTTTCCTGCCTCTAACGTGTCCAACCCCTTAATAATCTTATACGTTTCGATAAGATCTCCTCTCATCCTTCTAAATTTCAGTGTATACAAGCCTAGTCGCTTCAGTCTTTCAACATATGACAGTCCCGCCATTCCGGGAATTAACCTAGTAAACCTACGCTGCATGCCCTCAAATTTGGAGACCAAAACTGCACACAGTACTCCAGGTGCGGTCTCACTAGGGCCCTGTACAACTGCAGAAGGACCTCTTTGCTCCTATACTCCAGATTCACGGACATTTTCTTCACAGCTGTTATCAGGCAACTGGACCGTTCTACCAACAACTAGAGAGCAGTCCTGAGCAACCATCTACCTCATCGGAGACCCTCGGACTATCTAGGACCGGACTTTACTGGCTTTATCTTGCTCTAAACGTTATTCACGTTATTCCCTTTATCCTGTATCTGTACGCTGTGAACGGCTCGATTGTAATCATGCATTGTCTTTCCGCTGACTGGTTAGCACGCAACAAAAGCTTTTCACTGTACCTCAGTGCACGTGACAATAAACTAAACAAAATTTTGCTCCATTGCAGTTTGGATAAAGATCCTCGTCCACGTTTAAAGGATTGGACAGGCTAGATGCAGGAAAAATGTTCCCTATGTTGGGGGAGTCCACTTTAAGAATAAGGGCTAGGCCATTTGGGACTGAGATGAGGAAAAACCTTTTCACCCAGTGAGTTGTGAATCTGTGGAATTCTCTACCACAGAAAGCAGTGGAGGTCGATTCACTGGATGTATTCAAGAGAGAGTTCGATAGAGCTCTTAGGGCTAATGGAATCATGAGATATGGGGAGAGAGCAGGAATGGTGTACTGATTTCAGATGATCAGCCATGATCATATTGAACGGCGGTGCTGGATCGAAGGGCCGAATGGCCTCCTCCTGCACCCATTTTCAATGTTTATATGTTTCTCTCTTTCTATTTCCTTTCTTTCTATTTTCCATAATGGCGCCAAAACATGGTGCCTCTTGGATGCGGGATCGGTGGACTATTTCTGTACACTTTGCTAATCGGGAATGTGCTTGGGTGTGGTGATACTGTACTGGACGGTTTGTGGGAAAATAATTTCACTGTGTGTATGCAGTTCACACATGTAACAATAAAAGCACCTTTGAACCATTGAACACGATAAAGGGGATAACGTGAATAGTGTTTAGTGCAAGATAATAGGAATATTTGAATAGGAATCCGAGGGGTAACCTTTTCACACATAGGGTGGTGGGTGTATGGAACGAGCTGCCAGAGGTGGTAGTTGAGGCAGGGACTATCGCAATGTTTAAGAAACAGTTAGACAGGCACATGGATAGGACAGGCTTGTAGGGGAATGAGCCAAACGCAGGCATGTGGGACTAGTGTAGATGGGGATGTGTTGGCGGTGCGGGCTAGTTGGGCCGAAGCACCTGTTTCCACGCTGCATGGCTCTATGCCTATTTTGTTTGGTCCATATCCCTCCAAACCTGTCCTATTCATGTCGATAGTAGTGTAGGATGGAACTGCAGGTGCTGGTTTAAATCGAAGGTAGACACAAAACGCTGGAGTAACTCAGCAGGACAGGCAGCATCTCTGGAGAGAAGGAATGGGTGACGTTTCGGGTCGAGACCCTTCTTCAGACTGGTCAGGGGAAAGGGAGACGAGAGATATAGATGGCGATGTAGAGAGATAAAGAACAATGAATGTGAGATATGCAAAAAAAGTTACGATGTTAAAGGGAACAGTTAGTTAGTTAGTCATAGTTAGTTAGTTAGTTAGAGTTAGTTAGTGTTTGTTTGTTTGGTTGGTTGGTCGGTTGGTTAGTTGTTTGGTTAGTTAGTTAGTTGGTTAGTTGGTTAGTTAGTTAGTCAGTCTGTTAGTCAGTCAGTCAGTCAGTCAGTTAATTAGTTAGTTAGTTAAGTAATTGTTAGCTGTTTTCTTGGGTGAGCCTACCCAAAACCCGTTTGGGCAGGTTCACCCAATAAAACAGCTAACAGTGGCCTAACTAACTAACTAACTAACTAACTAACTAACTAACTAACTAACTAACTAACTAACTAACTAACTAACTAACTAACTAACTAACTAACTAACTAACTAACTAACTAACTAACTAACTAACTAACTAACTAACTAACTAACTAATTAACTAACCATCTAACTAACTAACTAACTTACTAAATAACTAACCAACTAACTAAATAACGAAATAACTAACTAGCTAGCTAACTAACTAACTAACTAACTAACTAACTAACTAACTAACTAACCCACCCATTCCTTCTCTCCAGATATGCCTCCTGCCTGCTGAGTCTGTGTCTGCCTTCCACGGGGAGGGTAGTTGAGGACTGCTCTGGTTGTGTGATGGTCTGAGTGATGCCAGTCAGCTCACCTGTGCCGTGTTGCTTGTTCCACAGGGCAGGTGACGGAGTGGGCGCCGGTGTGGGCTTGCAGCGTAACGCCACGGTCACCTTCACCATCCGCCCGGGCAGCATCCAACCCATCACCGTGCAGAACCGCACCTCAGACTTTGACAGCATGACCATCCTGAAGCGGGCGCCGAGTCCTGTGCCCGTTGGGGGGTCGCCCACGGACGGCGGCCCGGCCCCCCGGCCCTCGTCCCTGCCCGTCTCCGCCCTGTCGCCCACCCTGTCCGACGGCCTGGGCTTCCAGAGCCCACCTTTGCCCGGGGAAGGGCACTTGTGCGGGCAGCCGGGGCGTAGCCGATCGCCCTCACCGTCCACTCAGCAGCAGCAGCAGCAGCAGCCGGCCTCCAACAAGCCCTTCGCAGCCAAGGGGGTCTCTCTATGGACTAAGCACGACGTGGCGGACTGGCTGGACACCCTGAACCTGGGGGAGCACAAGGACGCCTTCTTGGACAATGAGATAGACGGCAGCCACCTGCCCTCGCTGCAGAAGGACGACTTGATCGACCTGGGCGTGACAAGGGTCGGGCATCGAATGAACATAGAGCGCGCTTTAAAGCAGCTTCTGTCGGACAGATAGACAGGCGGACAGGTATCTGAAACGGTAACTAAAAGATCTCTCATTATTTTTGACAGCAGCCGACGCTCCTCACCGGACACACGGCCCGGAATACAATGTGCCATTTGGACTATTTTTAAACAAGAGAAAGAAAAAGCTGAGCATGAACATACGAGAGTCTCTGGTACCTTTATAAAGCACAACAGGCCGTCAGTATCAGTATCAGTGGCCACGTCGCTGTAACCAAGCCATGTGCCATAGGCGTGCCGGGATCAGTGCAAGAGTCAAGACCCTTTCGCGATGTAAATACACTTACAGCATAATCTATATTTTGAACAGTGACCTTTTAATATCGACCTCACTTCGACGGGTGTCTTAATGATATTGTAGTCAAACCAGCAGAGCTGTGTTACTTACTTTCTATCTTTGCTAGTACAAGATTTCTCCACAAGGATACCACATTCATCTAGAAGATGTGCAGCAGAACCGTTTTACTCCTCTCCACCCCTCCCTCCCTCCCTCCCTCCCACCACCCTCACTCTCCCCCACCACCCCCCACCCCTCCTTCTCCCCCACCACCCCCCACTCCTCCCCTCTCCCCCACCACCCCACCACCCCCCTCCCTCTCCCCCACCCCTCCCCCACCCCACCCTCTCTCCCACCAACACCCACCCCTCCCCCGCTTCCCACCCCTCCCTCTCCCCCACCACCCCTCCCTCTCCCCCACCACCCCTCCCCCTACCCCCCTCCCCACCCCTCCCTCTCCCCCCCCCACCCCTCCCTCTTCCCCACCACCCATTTCAGACAAGGAGCAATGTGGACTGATTTTCTGTTTCCCCAGTCTACCCATCCCCATTGCTGTGTGAGGGGGGGGGGGGTATAAAAATATATATTTAAAAAAGTACGAAGCTCTTTTAAACGTTTCACGTTTTGACGCCACGCTCCCCCCCACCCCCCCTCCCCCCCTCCCCCTCCCCCTCCCCCTCCCTCCCCCCCTCCCCCTCCCCCCCTCCCCCTCCCCCCTCCCCCTCCCCCTCCCACCCCCCCTCCCCCCCTACCCCCCCCTCCCCCTCCCATCCCCCCTCCCCCCCCCCACCCCTCCCTCCCTCTCCCCGCGGGAGCGATTGTCACAAAACTTGTCCAGCTCTTTCCTTGAGAGTTAAAATGCAGGTTTGTTTCTGTCGGTTGTTTTTTTGTTCGGTATCACCTCCCCAGAGCTGCGGTCAATGGCTCCTGGTGGGGAATGGTGTTGAAAGTGGTATCGAAACCAAACATTAACGTCTTCCACTGGTGGTGTACCACAACCAGTCACGTGCCACTGGAGCATTTTTGGAAAGGGGGTCTCTGAATGGGCCCGTATCTACATTCTATCTGCATTCAATGTTCAGAGTTCAGTTTCGGAGTTGGAGCTGGGAAGGGGGAAGCCTGTTTTTTGCTCATTTGGAAGCTGGCGAAATGGAAAGTGGGCATCTGTCTGTCTGTGTGTGTGTGTCTGCTATTTTAGCTGCTATTTCTTTTCCACGGTTACACGATAGCGTTGTCTGGAAAATGGAAGCTACTCCACGAGGAAGGATGCCCGGTAGATTTTGCATCGTCCCACCGCCAAGATAAATCCGAGCAGATTGCTTCTCCACTTTTCCCATGACTGGACTTTTCAGCCCTTCCCGATGAGATTGTCCATAACCTCCCTCTCTCCCTCTCTCTCTCTCTCTCTCTCTCTCTCTCTCTCTCTCTCTCTCTCTCTCTCTCTCTCTCTCTCTCTCTCTGTCTCTCTCTGTCTCTGTCTGTCTCCCTCTCTGTCTCCCTCCCTCCTTCCCTCCCTCCCTCCCTCCTTCCCTCTCTCTCTCTCTCTCTCTCTCTCTCTCTCTCCCTCTCCCCCTCCCTCCCCCTCCCTCTCTCTCTCCCTCCTTCCCTCCTTCTCTCTCCCTCTCTCTCTCTCTCTCTCCCTCTCTCCCTCTCTCCCTCCCTCCCTCCCTCCTCTCTCTCTCTCCCTCCCTCTCTCTCTCTCTGCCATTTTAACACATTCACCCCTTTCAGTCCTGCATTCTCGTTGCAAGTTGTAGACTAGAGGTGGCGGACTCCCACAGCGCTGTAGTTTTCTGCACCGATAGTGTATACGGTCCCCAATCGTGGGAAGATATGTGTGCAGTCGAAACTATTAAACATCAGCATATACAATTAATTGTGATTGTCCGCGACACACTTTAGATTCACAGGTGATCGACCTCGCCCTGACCTCGCCCTGCTCCTGGTATATATATATATATATTTTGTTCTCTCTGTGGTATTCATCATTTTGCTATCGAGCTGACCCACTGACTCTGGCCGAGATCGCAGTGGAAAGCTGCAGAACTATCCCATTGATGTGGCCACAATTACAACAATCAGCCTACAATATCATTTTCTTTACAAATTTAACAGTAATTTAATTTTTTTAATTTAATTTTTTATATTTCATTTTGTTTTTTTCCGCTAGAGCGTTAGGATGTATCTCACTATGATTTGTGCAAAAAAAGACTTGTGTTCAGGTTAATAAAGCTGATGTAACTCGTGTGATTTATATACCTTCATCTGGATCCCATTTGCACTTTGCACCAACCTGTGTGGCAACCAGAATTATCATTACGCTACAATAGACAATAGGTGCAGGAGGAGGCCATTCGGCCCTTCCAGCCAGCACCGCCATTCAATGTGATCATGGCTGATCATTCTCAATCAGTACCCCCGTTCCTGCCTTCTCCCCATATCCCCTGACTCCGCTATCCTTAAGAGCTCTATCCAGCTCTCTCTTGAATCCATTCAGAGAATTGGCCTCCACTGCCTTCTGAGGCAGAGAATTCCACAGATTCACAACTCTCTGACTGAAAAAGTTTTTCCTCATCTCAGTTCTAAATGGTCTACCCCTTATTCTTAAACTGTGTGGCCCCTTGTTCTGGACTCCCCCAACATCGGGAACATGTTTCCTGCCTCTAATGTGTCCAACCCCTTAATAATCTTATACGTTTCGATAAGATCTCCTCTCATCCTTCTAAATTCCAGTGTATACAAGCCTAGTCGCTCCAGTCTTTCAACATACGACAGTCCCGCCATTCCGGGAATTAACCTAGTGAACCTACGCTGCACGCCCTCAATAGCAACGCTACGAGAAGTGACTATTATAACGGCGAATAAAAGTCGTGTTCATGACTGGGGAGTGTGGTTCCCATTCACCAACGATCAATAATCTCCTCTCCAGTCACCTGCGAGCTTCAGGCTCCAGCAACTAGAGACGGAATCACGTTTGTCTTTATACTTTATTTCGAACGAAACCGTCTTCCTTCAACATTCCTGCATCTCCCTGTGTCCAACTCTGCCTCCAAAGTACCACGTCAAGAAGAGACCCCAACCACGCTGCCCTATCCCCAAACCCTCGCCCTCTCCCTGCCCCCCATCATCATGTCCCCTTTTGCACCTCCACTCCTCTCTCACACACCCCACCGTCACACCCACTCCTCTCTCCCACTCCTCTCTCCCACTCCTCACACACCCACTCCTCCCTCCCACTCCTCACACACCCACTCCTCACACACCCACTCCTCCCTCCCACTCCTCACACACCCACTCCTCCCTCCCACTCCTCACACACCCACTCCTCACACACCCACTCCTCTCTCCCACTCCTCCACACCCACTCCTCTCTCCCACTCCTCACACACCCACTCCTCCCTCCCACTCCTCCACACCCACTCCTCTCTCCCACTCCTCCACACCCACTCCTCTCTCCCACTCCTCACACACCCACTCCTCTCTCCCACTCCTCCACACCCACTCCTCTCTCCCACTCCTCACACACCCACTCCTCCCTCCCACTCCTCCACACCCACTCCTCCACACCCACTCCTCCCTCCCACTCCTCCACACCCACTCCTCCACACCCACTCCTCTCTCCCACTCCTCCACACCCACTCCTCACACACCCACTCCTCCCTCCCACTCCTCACACACCCACTCCTCCCTCCCACTCCTCCACACCCACTCCTCCCTCCCACTCCTCACACACCCACTCTCCACACCCACTCCTCACACACCCACTCCTCACACACCCACTCCTCCACACCCACTCTCCACACCCACTCCTCTCTCCCACTCCTCCACACCCCGATTTATCTCACCGTCCTTGTTTATTGCCTTTCATTCTTTCAACTGTTCTCTCTCTCTCTCTCTCTCTCTCTCTCTCTCTCTCTCTCTCTCCCCCCCCCCCCCCCCCCCCGACCCTCCTCTTTGCCCTCTGCCTCCCATCTCTGACCCTGACTCTGGCACCCATCTGCTTATCACTCGTTCCACCCCCTCCCTACTCCAGCAACCCCACAGCCCAGCCATTCCCTGCCTCGCGCCGACAACCCAGCGTTTGTTTACCTGTCTAGTTGCCACACAAGTCTTCAAGGGCCAAGAATTTCCCCACGACCAGTCTCCAGGAGGCTGTTTCAGGGTGCCATATGTAAAGGAGACTCTCAGAAACCTGCTTAAATGACGCACCTGAACCTTCTTCAGAGAGCCGATTAAAAGCAGTGGCTGAGAAAATTATTCCCCCCCCCCCACCCCCACCTCCCCGAAAAATGGAAAGGAACAGAATTGTTCTGGGAGATACCGACTGCCCCCTTCGGTTTGGGCAACGCACCACACTTTCAGAGGTAACTTGCTGTTTTGAGAAAAGCTGTACAATACTTTAGAAAATAAATGTATGTAATTTTCTGAATGTAAATAAAATGAAAGAAAGGAAAAAAAAAAAAGCATCGGCCTCATGAATTGGCATCGGAAAGGACGTAAGTTGTTGAATGTGACAAAAGGTGGCCATTCGGCCCATTAATCCATGCCTGTAATTGCCTCCACAGGCATTATTCAATAGACAATAGACAATAGATGCAGGAGGAGGCCATTCGGCCCTTCGAGCCAGCACCGCCATTCAATGTGATCATGGCTGATCATTCTCAATCAGTACCCCGTTCCTGCCTTCTCCCCATACCCCCTGACTCCGCTATCCTTAAGAGCTCTATCTAGCTCTCTCTTGAATGCATTCAGAGAATTGGCCTCCACTGCCTTCTGAGGCAGTGAATTCCACAGATTCACAACTCTCTGACTGGAAAAGTTTTTCCTCATCTCAGTTCTAAATGGCCTACCCCTTATTCTTAAACTGTGGCCCCTGGTTCTGGACTCCCCCAACATTGGGAACATGTTTCCTGCCTCTAACGTGTCCAACCCCTTAATAATCTTATACGTTTCGATAAGATCTCCTCTCATCCTTCTAAATTCCAGTGTATACAAGCCTAGTCGCTCCAGTCTTTCAACATATGATAGTCCCGCCATTCCGGGAATTAACCTAGTAAACCTACGCTGCACGCCCTGGCCCTATTCCTGGTCCTTTTCAACAGTAAATGAACTAAATCACTTTTTAAAAATCGTATTTAGGGCAGGCACGGTGGCTCAGCGGCAGAGTTGCTGCCTCACAGCGCCGGAGACCCAGGTTCGATCCCGACTACGGGTGCTGCCTGTACGGAGTTTGTACGTTCTCCCCGTGACCTGCATGGGTTTACTCCGAGACCTTCGGTTTCCTCCCACACTCCAAAGACGTAGTGCAGGTTTCTAGGTTAACCAGCTTGGTATAAGTGTACATTGTCCCTAGTGTGTGTAGGATAGTGTTATTATGCGGGGATCGCTGGTCGGTGTGGACTGGGTGGGCAGAAGGGCCTGTTTCCACACTGTATCTCGAAACTAAACTAAACTGAAGGAGTCAATTCCCAGTCCTTTTCAACATTTCTTTTTTGCAAGTAAATGATCAAATTCATCTTTAAAATGCTGGAGTAACTCAGCAGGTCAGGCAGCATCTCAGGAGAGAAGGAATGGGTGACGTTTCGGGTCGAGACCCTGATGGAGTAACTCAGTAGGTCAGGCAGCATCTCAGGAGAGAAGGAATGGGTGACGTTTCGGGTCGAGACCCTGATGGAGTAACTCAGTAGGTCAGGCAGCATCTCAGGAGAGAAGGAATGGGCGACGTTTCGGGTCGAGACCCTTCTTGAAGAAGGGTCTCGACCCGAAACGTCGCCCATTCCTTCTCTCCTGAGATGCTGCCTGACCCGCTGAGTTACTCCAGCATTTTGTGAATAAATACCTTTGATTTGTACCAGCATCTGCAGTTATTTTCTTATAAATTCATTTTTAAAATCATTCAACAGCTACCAACCTACTATATATCATATCATATATATACAGCCGGAAACAGGCTCTTTCGGCCCGCCAAGTCCGTGCCGCCCAGCGATCCCCGTACATTAACACTATCCTACACCCACTAGGGACAATTTTTTACATTTCCCCAGCCAATTAACCTACATACCTGTACGTCTTTGGA
The DNA here is from genome assembly GCF_053455715.1 of Rhinoraja longicauda. Lineage (NCBI taxonomy): Eukaryota > Metazoa > Chordata > Chondrichthyes > Rajiformes > Arhynchobatidae > Rhinoraja > Rhinoraja longicauda. Next base: position 38,690,871 of record NC_135970.1, on the reverse strand, counting down.
GTGTGGGAGGAAACCGAAGATCTCGGAGAAAACCCACGCAGGTCACGGGGAGAACGTACAAACTCCTTACAGACGATATACTATAGACTTGATGGGCCGAATGGCCTAATTCTGCTCCAAGCCCCCGATGAACTTGTGAAGTTAGAGTGTACAAGCGTAGGAATGATTCGGTACAGCACCTGCCTTTGTAACTCAGGACATTCATAGACCTGGGCAAAGGGATAAAGTGGGTAATGGGTGAAAATCGGTGAGAAGGAGAGGAATAAATGAAATTCTTTGCCCCCCCCCCCCCCTATTGAAAGCTAAAGGTGCTTATATGAGACATTGAGGAATCTGCTTAAAATGCTTTAAAGCTCCTGAAATGTTTCAGCACGTGGATTTGGTCATCGGGATAGCACGTAGAGCAAGGAGTGGTGCAGCACAAGACAGGCCCGACAGCGGTCACGGGGAGAACGTACAAACTCTGTACAGACAGCACCCGTAGTCAGGATCAAACCCGGGTCTCTGGCGCTGTAGGGCAGCAACTCTGCCGCTGCGCCACCGTGCCTAAGCCCCAAATGTCCCACCAGTCTCAATCTCAAATGTCTCATCAGTCTCAACAAGGGTCTCGACCCGAAACGTCACCCATTCCCTCTCCCCTACATGTTGCCTGACCCGCTGAGTTACTCCAGCATTTTGCGATACCAACTTACATACACGATTTTTTGCAGTTCACCAGCATCCTCTTTGAGAGGGGATCTTATCGAAACGTATAAGATTATTAAGGGGTTGGACACGTTAGAGGCAGGAAACATGTTCCCAATGTTGGGGGAGTCCAGGACCAGGGGCCACAGTTTAAAAATAAGGGGTAGGCCATTTAGAACTGAGATGAGGAAAAGCTTTTTCAGTCAGAGAGTTGTGAATCTGTGGAATTCTCTGCCTCAGAAGGCAGTGGAGGCCAATTCTCTGAATGCATTCAAGAGAGAGCTAGATAGAACTCTTAAGGATAGCGGAGTCAGGGGGTATGGGGAGAAGGCAGGAACGGGGTACTGATTGAGAATGATCAGCCATGATCACATTGGATGGCGGTGCTGGCTCAAAGGGCCGAATGGTCTCCTCCTGCACCTGTTGTCTATTGATTTCTGTGCAAAATTGGCCCCATCTCTTTAATAATTTTGTGGGGACATTTGGGGCAGCACGGTGGCGCAGCGGTAGAGTTGCTGCCTCACAGCGCCAGACACCCGGGTTTGATCCTGACTACGGGTGCTGTCTGTACGGAGTTTGTACGTTCTCCCCGTGACCGCTGTCGGGCCTGTCTTGTGCTGCACCACTCCATGCTCTACGTTCTATCCCAATGACCAAACCCACGTGCTGAAACATTTCAGCAGCTTTAAAGCATTGTAAGCAGATTCCTCAATGTCTCATATAAGCCCCTTTAGCTTTCAATGGCGGGGGCAAAGAATTTCATTTATTCCTCTCCTTCTCACCGGTTTTCACCCATCGCCCACTTTATCCCTTTGCCCAGGTCTATGAATGTCCTGAGTTACAAACCCTGGTGCTGTACCGGGCTGTACCGAATCATTCCCATGCCTGTACACTCCAACTTCACACGTTCATCGGTGCTTGGAGCAGAATTAGGCCATTCGGCCCTTCAAGTCTACTCCGCCGTTCAATCACGGCTGATCTATCTTTCTCTCTCAACCCCATTCTCCTCCAGCCTTCTCCCCATAACCCCTGACACCCTGGCACTGATCAAGAATCTGCCAATCTCCACCTTAAAAATACCCACTGACGTGGCCTCCACGGCCGTCTGAGGCAATGAATTCCACAGATTCACCGCCCTCTGATGAGAGAAATCCCTCCTCATCTCCCTTCTGAAGGTACGTCCTTTTATTCTGAGGCTGTGCCCTCTGGTCCTAGACTCTCCCACTAGTGGAAACATCCTCTCCACATCCACTGTGTCCGAGCCTTTCACAATTCTGTACGTTTCAATGAGGTCCCCCCTCTCATCCTTCTAAACTCCAGCGAGTACAGGCCCAGTGCTGACGTACTCTCCTTGCCAACCAGTTCGGCCCTGAGCCCGCGACAACACCCACAGCACACCTTAAACCACAGAGTCACACTGCACCAAAACAGGCCTCTCGGCCCATCCAGTCCATGCTGGCCCAACATCAACCATCATCAACGAGATCATCAACGAGATCATCAAGCATCTATCCACGCTAATCTCATCCACCGGCCCTCAACCCATACCCAATTATGCCTTGAACATTCAAGCACTAATATAGATTCAGCTTAAAAGTTGTGAGACCCTTCTTCAGACATGAGAGAGTTAGATTTAGCTCTTAGGGCTAAAGGAATCAAGGGATACGGGGGAAAAAGCAGGAACGGGGTACTGATTTTAGATGATCAGCCATGATCATATTGAACGGCAGTGCTGGCTCGAAGGGCCGAATGACCGACTCCTGTACATATTTTTCTATGTTTCTATCTGAAAAAATGAATTGCATCATTCCAGAGCACACAAGGTCAAATGTACGAAGATAATTGAGGGGGGGGGGGGGGGTGAGGGGGGGGGGGGTGGGGGGTGGGGGGGTGGGGGAATGCGGACAGATTGCTAGACTGCAAACCTGGATGTAAGGGTATCTTGGATGTATGTTTATACATGTTTGTTTATTTTATCACAACATGGCTATTCAGCCCCTGACAGATAGTATCTGCCTCCATTGTTTCATACTTTAGAGACACATCGCAGAAACAGGCCTTTCGGCCCATCAGGTCCGACACACTCACTGGGGACAATTGTTTACAATTCTAACAAAGCCAATTAACTAAATAGTTCAATTTAGAGTTTTAGACAATAGACAATAGACTTTAGAGACGCAGTGCACGACGAGGCCCTTCAGCCCATCGAGTCCACGCCGACATTACATGTCTCAAATGTAATGTTACGGTGGTCATGGGAGATTTCAACATGCAGGTAGACTGGGAAAATCAGGTTGGTAATGGACCCCAGGAAAGAGAGTTTGTGGAGTGTCTCCGAGATGGATTCTTAGAACAGCTTGTACTGGAGCCTACCAGGGAGAAGGCAATTCTGGATTTAGTGTTGTGTAATGAACCTGATCTGATAAGGGGACTCAAGGTAAAAGAGCCATTAGGAGGCAGTGATCACAATATGATACGTTTTACTCTACAAATTGAGAGGGGGAAGGGAAAATCGAAAGTGTCAGTATTACAGTATAGCAAATGGGATCACAGAGGCATGAGGCAGGAGCTGGCCAGAATTGACTGGAAGGAGGCCCTAGCAGGGAAGACGGTGGAACAGCAATGGCAGGTATTCCTGGGAATAATGCAGAAGTTGCAGGATCAAAGAGGAGGAAAGATTCTAAGGGGAGTAAGAGGCACCCGTGGCTGACAAGGGAAGTCAAGGACAGCATAAAAATAAAAGAGAAGAAGTACAACAAAGCAAAGAAGAGCGGGAAGCCAGAGGATTGGGACTCTTTTAAAGAGCAAAAGATGACTAAGAAGGCAATACGGGGAGAAAAGATGAGGTACGAGGGTAGAAACATTGAAAATAGGTGCAGGAGTAGGCCATTCGGCCCTTCGAGCCTGCACCGCCATTCAATATGATCATGGCTGATCATCCAACTCAGTAACCTGTACCTGCCTTCTCTCCATACCCCCTGATCCCTTTAGCCACAAGGGCCACATCTAACTCCCTCTTAAATATAGCCAATGAACTGGCCTCAACTACCTTCTGTGGCAGAGAATTCCACAGATTCACCACTCTCTGTGTGAAAAAATGTTCTCATCTCGGTCCTAAAAGACTTCCCCTTATCCTTAAACTGTGACCCCTTGTTGTTACCCTCGCTATCGACCAGCGGTCCCCTACACTAACGCTATCTTGCACACTTGGGACAATTTACAATTATAACCGAGGTCGATTAACCTACAATCCTGCAGCTTTGGAGTGTGGGAGGAAACCGGAGCACCCGGAGAAAACCCACGCAGGTCACGGGGAGAACGTACAAACTCCGTACAGACGGTGCCTGTGGTCAGGATCGAACCCGGGTCTGTGCGTCGTGAGGCAGCAACTCTGCCGCTGCACCACCGTGACCGCCCAATTTCCCAGCACCGAATCTGTACCAAACTATGCCTTGGGAATTCACGTGCTGACCCAGATGCTGCTTAACTGTGAGAGTTCCTGCCTTCATTACTTTCTAAGGGATCGACCTATAGGTTCCATACAGTGTCTTATAGTGTCACCTAGATCCTATATCCTAGGGTGAACAATTCTTCATCACATCTATACACTTAAACTCTCGTTTGTTTGTTTGTTTGTTCCTGAACTACAGCCAAAACGGTGCACGATAGCGCAACAATTTTAGGCCCCACCTTACTCACCGTCGTCCCTTTGGTGCCAATGGAAGAAGTTTCACATTTTAAAGTTTAAATCTATCTCCCAGGGAGGGAGGGAAGGAGGGAGGGTGGGGGAGGGAGGGAGGAGGGGGGATAAGGGTGTTTGAGGGGGATGGAATAGGGGAGGGGAAAGGGGAGGGGAGGGGGAGGGGAGGGGGAGGAGGGGGGGAGGGAGGAGGGATGGAGGGGGGGCAGGAGGAGGGGTGGAGGGGGGATGTGGAAGAGGGATGGAGGGGAGCAGGAGGAGGGGTAGGGGGGTGGAGGGGGGGAGGGAGGGAGGAGGGGTAGAGGGGGGAGTTGAGGAGGGGGAGGGAGGGGGGAGGAGGAGAGGGTGCTGCACCAATGCAGGAGAGGTTTGGGCCCAATGGGTCCACTTTGTCTAGTCCCTGTTAAACCTCACATTCAACCTACCTATGTTAGACAACTCTACCGTGGGGAAATGTCGCTGACTATCGACCCGATCAACACATTGGTGCACAAACTACAAAGGAAATACCAAGTGTATTGTAAGATTACAATTGAAGCAGAACAAAAAGGGGGAAATTAAAACTGAGCATCCCCTGTGATTATTTTCCACCCGCTAAATAAATTTCCATTAATCTTGATTCTCTTTGCATTTCAGCAGTGGGAAAAGGATAAAGAGCACAGATCCATTTAGAGTTTAAGAGCTTAGACTTTAGGGATACCGCGCGGAAACAGGCCCTTCGGCCCACCGAGTCCGTGCCGACCAGCGATCCCTGTACACTAACACTCGGGACAATTTGCGATTCTTACTGAAGCCCAATTAACCTGCAACCCTGCACGCCTTTGGGAGTGTGGGAGGAAACCGGAGCACCCGGAGAAAATGTACGCAGGTCACGGGGAGAGTGTACAAACTCCGTACAGACAGCGCCCGTAGTCAGGATCGAACCTGGATCTCTGGTGTTGAAAGGTGCATTACTGCCGCGCCACCGTGCCGCACCAACTTTCACTTTTACTTAACACAAAGCAGTGCATGTACACTTATTTCACCCCGCTATTTCATTCAAAAGGTGTGAAGATGTCAGGAAGAATTTACGGGCGGCACGGTGGCGCAGCGGTAGAGTCGCTGCCTTACAGCGCTTGCAGCGCCGGAGACCCGGGTTCCATCCCGACCACGGGTGCTGTCTGTACGGAGTTGGTACGTCTGAAAGGAAGCATGCAGGTACAGCAGGCAGTGAAGAAAGCCAATGGAATGTTGGCCTTCATAACAAGAGGAGTTGAGTATAGGAGCAAAGAGGCCCTTCTGCAGTTGTACAGGGCCCTGGTGAGACCGCACCTGGAGTACTGTGTGCAGTTTTGGTCTCCAAATTTGAGGAAGGATATTCTTACTATTGAGGGCGTGCAGCGTAGGTTTGCTAGGTTAATTCCCGGAATGGCGGGACTGTCATATGTTGAAAGACTGGAGCGACTAGGCTTGTATACACTGGAATTTAGAAGGATGAGAGGGGATCTTATCGAAACGTATAAGATTATTAAGGGGTTGGACACATTAGAGGCAGGAAACATGTTCCCAATGTTGGGGGAGTCCAGAACCAGGGGCCACAGATAAGAATAAGAGGTAGGCCATTCAGAACTGAGATGAGGAAAAACTTTTTCAGTCAGAGAGTTGTGAATCTGTGGAATTCTCTGCCTCAGAAGGCAGTGGAGGCCAATTCTCTGAATGCATTCAAGAGAGAGCTAGATAGAGCTCTTAAGGTTAGCTGAGTTAGGGGGTATGGGGAAAAGGCAGGAACAGGGTACTGATTGAGAATGATCAGCCATGATCACATTGAATGGCGGTGCTGGCTTGAGGGGCCGAATGGCCTCCTCCTGCACCTATTGTCTATTGTCTATTGTCTATTGTCTATTGTCTATTGTCTATTGTCTATTGTCCCCGTGCGTTTTCTCCGAGGTCTTCGGTTTCCTCCCGCACTCCAAAGACGTGCAAGCTTCTGGGTTAATTGGCTTGTTATAAGTGTAAATTGTCCCTAGTGTGTGTCTGGTCGCATTAGTGTGCGGGGATCGCTGGTCGGTGCAGACTCGGTGGGACGAAGGGCCTGTTTCCACGCTGTATCTCCAAACTAAACCAAATTGTCAGAGGTATTTATTTCACAAAATGCTGGAGTAACTCAGCGGGTCGGGCAGCATCTCAGGAGAGAAGGAATGGGTGACGTTTCGGGTCGTTTCAGTCAGAAGAAGGGTCTTGACCCGAAACGTCACCCAATCCGTCTCTCCTGACCCGCTGAGTTACTCCAGCATTTTGTGAAAGAAATACCTTCGATTTGTACCAGTTATTTTCTTGCAAATTGTCAGAGGAGTATTGGAGGAAGTTTTTACAGGAGACTTGAGCAGACGACAGAGACGTTGATTAACGGACGTCCAGATGAACTGCAGAACGCTATCCCTGAGTCCCTGATGCGTCAAAGATCCGCAATTTGATTGAGTTTAATTCAGCCAAGTCTTGAGGAGCAGGGAAGAGCTTAGCACTTGAGACGGAAACAAAATTGTGATTCAGGTCACGGACTGAGACGTTTTAAACAACATGACAGAGTTTGTGTTTGATACGACAAATCGGCCACTCAGTAACGGGTAAGGGACTTACGGGGCACAAAGGTTATCTTGCAAAGATTGAGCGTAAAATTAATGGTGGACGCATAAATCGTGTCATTCTGCCGAGAGGGATTCAACATTGCTATTGAGGACGTGCAGCGTAGGTTTACTAGGTTAATTCCCGGAATGGCGGGACTGTCATATGTTGAAAGACTGGAGCGACTAGGCTTGTATACAATGGAATTTAGATGGATGAGAGGAGATCTTATCGAAACGTATAAGATTATTAAGGGGTTGGACACGTTAGAGGCAGGAAACATGTTCCCAATGTTGGGGGAGTCCAGAACAAGGGGCCACAGTTTAAGAATAAGGGGTAGGCCATTTAGAACTGAGATGAGGAAAAACCTTTTCAGTCAGAGAGTTGTGAATCTGTGGAATTCTCTGCCTCAGAAGGCAGTGGGGGCCAATTCTCTGAATGCATTCAAGAGAGAGCTAGATAGAGCTCTTAAGGATAGCAGAGTCAGGGGGTATGGGGAGAAGGCAGGAATGGGGTACTGATTGAGAATGATCAGCCATGATCACATTGAATGGCGGTGCTGGCTCAAAGGGCCGAATGGCCTCCTCCTGCACCTATTGTCTATTGTCTATTGTCTATTGATCGAAGTCCAGGACCAGACGACGTGGGTTTAAGATGAAGGGGAAAAGATTTAACAGGAATCTGAGGGGTAACTTTTTCACACAGAGGGTGGTGGGTGTATGGAACAAGCTGCCAGAGGAGGTAGTTGAGGCAGGGACTATCACAACGTGTAAGAGTCATGGGTAGGACCGGCTTGGAGGGATGTGGACCAATCACGGGCAGGTGGGACCGGTGTAGCTGGGGCATGTTGGCTGGTGTGGACAAGTTGGGCCGAAGGGCCTGCTTCCACACAGTATCACTCGATGACTCTGTGACTCTATTGATGAGTCAATAGAGGACCCATCCAAGGACCCAAACAGTCTTTCCAGGTGAGACAGAGGTTCACCTGCACCTCCTCCAACCTCATCTATTGTATCCGCTGCTCTAGATGTCAACTTCTTTACATCAGCGAAACCAAGCGCAGGCTCGGCGATCGTTTCTCTCAACACCTTCGCTCAGTCCGCCTTAACCAACCTGATCTCCCGGTGGCTGAGCACTTCAACTCCCCCTCCCACTCCCAGTCTGACCTTTCTGTCATGGGCCTCCTCCAGTGCCATAGTGAGGCCCACCGGAAATTGGAGGAACAGCACCTCATATTTCGCCTGGGCAGCTTGCAGCCCAGCGGTATGAACATCGACTTCTCCAACTTTAGATAGTTTCTCTGCCCCTCTCTTCCCCCCCTCCCCCTTCCCAGTTCTCCCTCTATCTTCCTGTCTCCACCTGTATCCTTCCTTTGTCCCGCCCCCCTGACATCAGTCTTGACCCAAAACGTCACCCATTCCTTCTCTCCTGAGATGCTGCCTGACCCGCTGAGTTACTCCAGCATTTTGTGAAATAAACTATTGATGAGTCAGGTGACCATGAGCATGTTCCAGAGGTAGATCGAGATTACACCCAGGGATTGTGGAAGGAAGTGATACCCAGAAGCCAAGAAAAGGGCAGTCGCTTGGAGAACATCAAGGACACCTGGAAAAGGGCGGCATGGTGGCGCAGCGGTAGAGTTGCTGCCTCACAGCGCCGGAGACCCGGGTTCCATCCCGACTACGGGTGCTGTCTGTACGAAGTTTCCACCTTCTCCCCGTGACCCGCGTGGGTTTTCTCCGGGACCTCCGGTTTCCTCCCACATTCAGAAGAGGTACAGGTTTCTGGGTTAATCGGGTTGATGCCATTGTAGATTATCCCCCATGTGTGTGTGTGGGATAGTGTGCGGGGACTCGGTGGGCCGAAGGGCCTGTTTCCGCGCTGACTAACCGAAACCTGGAAAAAATCTCGTCAAAAAGCAGGGAAATCGGTGTAATGTACGTAGACAGGAGATGTCTGTGGGTGGCACATCAATACGTTTAGTTTTAGTTTTAGAGATACAGCGCAGAAACTGACCCTTCGGCCCACCGAGTCCGCGCTGACCAGCGCTCCGTGTTCACTAGCGTTACCCTACACACACTAGGGACTATTTACACTAGCGTTACCCTACACACTAGCATTAGTTCACTAGCTAGTTCACTAGCATTACCCTACACACACTAGGGATCATTCACAATTTTTACCGAAGCCAAATTAACCTGTGCGTCGGTACAGAGGTGTGAAAACGCACACCTCCAGATTCAGGGACAGTCTCTTCCCGGCTGTTATCAGGCAACTGAACCGTCCCACCACAACCGGAGAGCAGTGCTAAGCTACCATCTACCTCATTGGAGACCCTCGGACTATCTTTGCTCAGACTTTACCTTGCACTGAACATTATTCACGTTATTCCCTTTATCATGTACCTGTATACTGTGGACGGCTCGATTGTAATCATGTACTGTCTTTCCGCTGACTGGTTAGCACGCAACAAAAGCTTTACACCGTACGTCGTGGACTAAACTAAATTCAACATCCTCATGAATCACTTCTGCACTCTTTCTAATGTTGCCACATCCTTCCTTCCTGTAAGTGCGGTCTAATCCAGCTCTCCCTAGATGTACCTGACTCTTAGACTCAGTGCCTCGCCCGATGAAGGCACGTTTGCTGAATGACCTTTTCACTACAATACAATATCTTTCCTTATTGTCATTGTACACGTACGATGAGATTAAGAATGCCACTTCCATATCGATGCTACAAAATATATAAATAAATCACGGCAAAAACGAAAACAACAAAGGTGGGGGGGTGGGAGGGGGGGGGGGGGGGAGAAAGGAAACAGGGTAAAGTGCAAAAAAGGTTCATGCAGGGTCAGTTGTGCCAGATGACCCTGGGGGCAGAGACAGTTCATGGGGGGGCACTCAGCAGGTCCGATTAGAACTGAGATGAGGAAAAACTTTTTCAGTCAGAGAGTTGTGAATCTGTGGGATTTTCTGCCTCAGAAGGCAGTGGAGGCCAATTCTCTGAATGCCTTCAAGAGAGAGCTAGATAGAGCTCTTAATGATAGCGGAGTCAGGGGGTATGGGGAGAGGGCAGGAACGGGGTACTGATTGAGAATGATCAGCCATGATCACATTGAATGGCGGTGCTGGCTCGAAGGGCCGAATGGCCTCCTCCTGCACCTATTGTCTATTGTCTATTGTCTAATTCAGAGCAGCTATAGCTCTAGGGATAAAGCTGTTCCTTAGTCTGGAGGTGCGGGCGTAGAAGGCCTTGTACCGTCTGCCAGATGGAAGTAGTTCAAACAGATGGTGGCATGGGTGTGCGGTGTCCTTGTAGATGCTGGTGGCTTTCCTGAGGCAGCGTGCGTTGTAGATGTCCTCCAGATGTATCCCAACGATCCTCTGAACCCCAATGACACTACTGAATCCACCTCCATTAGCGTTCTCAGGGAGCTTTAGACTGCAGACTGGAGATACCGGTTGGAAGCAGGTCCACCAAGTCCGCGCCGCCCAGCGATCCCCGCACACTAACACTATCCTACACGCACCAGGAACAATTTACAATCTTACCAAAGCAAATTTTACAAATACAAACCTGCACGTCTTTGGAGCGTGGGAGGGAACCAGAGCACCCGGAGAAAACCCACGCAGGTCACGGGGAGAACGTACCAACTCTGCACAGACAGCGCCTGTAGTCAGGATCGAACCTGGGTCTCTGAACGCTGTGTGAGGCAGCAGCTCGACCGCTGCGCCACCATGCTGTTGTGAACTTACTCCCCCGGGTTCCTCTGTTCCCCAATCCTCCGGAGGCCCCGGCCTTTACTCGACACGTGGAAGTCATTGCCACAGAAGTATAAGAAAATAACTGCAGATGCTGGTACAAATCGATTTATTCACAAAATGCTGGAGTAACTCAGCAGGTCAGGCAGCATCTCGGGAGAGAAGGAATGGGTGACGTTTCGGGTCGAGACCCTTCTTCAGACTGATGTCACGGGGGTGGGACAAAGGACAGATACAGGTGGAGACAGGAAGATAGAGGGAGATCTGGGAAGGAGGAGGGGAAGAGAGGGACGGAGGAACTATCTAAAGTTGGAGAAGTCGACGTTCATACCACTGGGCTGCAAACTGCCCAGGCGAAATATGAGGTGCTGTTCCTCCAATTTCCGGTGGGCCTCACTATGGCACTGGAGGAGGCCCATGACAGAAAGGTCAGACTGGGAATGGGAGGGGAGTTGAAGTGCTCAGCCACCGGGAGATCAGTTTGGTCAGAAGGCTGTGGCGGCCATGTCAGTGGATATTGTTCAAGGCGGAGATAGATAGACTATTGATTAGTACGGGTGTCGGGGGTTAAGGGGGAAAAGCCGGAGAATACTTTATTCCAAAAAGAAAAACAAACATACAAAGTAGTAACGCGATCAAATCAAAAGCTGCCCCGTATCGGCAGTTTACAAACAGTTATCAGATTAAAATTCAGCCAAATTTCTCAATGATACATTCGACCTCCCACAGGGACTAGCGTTCAATAATCAATAGTCGTTTATTTGTCACATACACATAAATGTGCAGTGAAATGAAAGATTACCCGCAGTCCAACAATAAGACCAATAAAAATAAGCAATAAAAATATGCAATAACACATACAATCATAAACCAACACCAAACAAAAAGAAACACCCATCGCAGTGAGTCTCCTCCAGTCACCTCCTCACTGTGATGGAAGGCCAGAATGTCTTTCCCTTCCCCTGCCGTCTTCTCCCGCGGTCAGGCTGTTGGAGTTGCCACGTCGGGACACAAAGTAATGGCGGAAAAGTTGGCGCAGTGTGTTTCCTGCAGGATGTGGGAAGACAGGGGCGTCGCTGGAGCTTCTGGGAGCTACACCTGCAAGAACTGTGTCCAGGTGCAGCTCCTGAAGGGACGTGTGGTGGAGTTGGAGAAGCAGTTGGATGACCTCAGGGCCATCCGGGAATGCGAGAGTTTCCTCGACAGGACCTATTGTGAGGCTGTCACGCCAAGGGTCCAGGTCGAGCGAAGGTGGGAGACTGTTTCAGGGGGGAGTGGACGTGGACTACAGGAGACCCCAGTGGCTGTGCCTATTGCAAATAGGTATACCCTCTTGGGAACTGTCGGGGCAGAAGACGTTTCCAGTCCGAGTGGCGGACCTGTTGGCAAGGATACTCGACAGGGGAGACCGAAGTCAGGAAGAGCCGTAGTGGTGGGTGACTCCATCGTCCGAGGGACGGACAGAAGATTCTGTGGCAGCAGGAGGGACTTGAGGATGGTCTGTTGCCTCCCTGATGCCAGGGTTCAGCACATCACGGACCGGCTTCAGAAAATCCTAGTGAGGGAAGGCGATCAACCTGAAGTCGTTGTGCATGTGGGCACGAATGACGTCGGGCGGAAGAGGAAGGAGGTGCTACAGCGGGAGTTTAGAGAGTTAGGAAAAAGACTGAGAAGTAGGACGTCGAAGGTGGTTATCTCTGGACTGCTACCGGTACCTCGTGCTGGTGAGGCCAGGAACAGAGAGATAGAGGGTATGAATTTATGGCTGAGGGGCTGGTGCAGAGAGCAGGGATGTAGATTTCTGGACCACTGGGATCTCTTCTGGGCTAGGGGTGACTTGTACAAAAGGGACGGGTTACATCTTAACAGCAAGGGGACAAACATTCTGGCAGGCAGGTTTGCTAGTGTGACACCTGTGGCTTTAAACTAAGTAGTGGGGGGGAGGGGTTAACAAATTGTGAATATGAAGATGAGGTTAAAGGGAATACAGGAGATATTGCAAAAGACTCTCGGAAGAATGGGAACAGAAGTTCTAGAGGGGAAAAGAAATTAAGGGCAGGGCCAATTGTGACCGATGTGAGAGGGGAGGTAAATACAGAAGTTAAAGTGTTGTACTTAAATGCGCGTAGTATAAAAAATAAAGTGGATGAGCTTGATGTTCAGTTAGTCATGGGCAAGTATGATGTTGTAGGGATCACTGAGACATGGCTACAAGAGGACCAGGGCTGGGAACTGAATTTTCAGGGTTACACAACGTATAGAAAAGACAGACAGATGGGCAGAGGGGGTGGGGTTGCTCTGATGGTAAGGAATGATATTCATTCCCTTGCAAGGGGTGACATAGAATCAGGAGATGTTGAATCAGTATGGATAGAAATGAGAAATTGTAAGGGTAAAAAGACCCTAATGGGAGTTATCTATAGGCCACCAAACAGTAGCCTCGACATAGGGTGCAAGTTGAATCAGGAGATAAAATTGGCGTGTCAAAAATGTAATGCTACGGTGGTTATGGGAGATTTCAACATGCAGGTAGACTGGGAAAATCAGGTTGGAAATGGACCCCAGGAAAGAGAGTTTGTAGAGTGCCTTCGAGATGGATTCTTAGAACAGCTTGTACTGGACCCTACCAGGGAGAAGGCAATTCTGGATTTAGTGTTGTGTAATGATCCTGATCTGATAAGGGGACTAGAGGTAAACGAGCCATTAGGAGGCAGTGATCACAACATGATAAGTTTTACTCTGCAAATGGAAAGGCAGAAGGGAAAATCGGAAGTGTCAGCATTACAGTATAGCAAAGGGGATTACAGAGGCATGAGGCGGGAGCTGGCCAAAATTGACTGGAAGGAGGCCCTAGCAGGGAAGACGGTAGAACAGCAATGGCAGGTATTCCTGGGAATAATGCAGAGGTTGCAGGATCAATTTATCCCAAAGAGGTGGAAAGACTCTAAGGGGAGTAAGAGACACCTGTGGCTGACAAGGGAAGTCAGGGACAGCATAAAAATTAAGGAGAGGAAGTATAACATAGCAAAGAAGAGTGGGAAGACAGAGGATTGGGACTCTTTTAAAGAGCAACAAAAGTTAACTAAAAAGGCAATACGGGGAGAAAAGATGAGGTACGAGGGTAAACTAGCCAATAATATAATATTTAGGACGGAGATGAGGAAGAACGTTTTCAGTCAGAGAGTGGTGAAGGTGTGTAATTCTCTGCCTCAGAAGGCAGTGGAGGCCAGTTCGTTGGATGCTTTCAAGAGAGAGCTGGATAGAGCTCTTAAGGATAGCGGAGTGAGGGGGTATGGGGAGAAGGCAGGAACGGGGTACTGATTGAGAGTGATCAGCCATGATCACATTGAATGGCGGTGCTGGCTCGAAGGGCTGAATGGCCTCCTTCTGCACCTATTGTCTGTTGTCTATTGGGACGGTCGGGGCGATCGTGGCTCCCGACATTGAAGCCCCCACCGGGCGGAGGCTTCACAGAAGGCCCCCAGCGTGTTCCCTCTCCAGGGACACTCGGGCACGGACAAAACCCAGGAAAAGGGGCGCTCAGCCGACCCCTGTGTGGCCGCCGACTACCCGCTGCCTGGACCCGAGGAGAATGGGGTTGAGAGGGAGAGATAGATCAGCCATGACTGAATGGTGGAGTAGACTTGACGGGCCGAGCGGCCTAATTCTGCTCCTTTCACTCACGAACTTACGTCTTGGTTTGTACTTAAAAAAATTTTTTTTAGAGATACAGCGCGGAAACAGGCCCTTCGGCCCACCGGGTCCGTGCCGCCCAGCGATCCCCGCACATTGACACTATCCTACACCCACTAGGGACAATTTTTAAATTTTTATTTTTACATTTGCCCAGCCAATTAACCTACAAACCCGCACGTCTTTGGAGTGTGGGAGGAAACCGAAGATCTCTGAGAAAACCTACGCAGGTCACGGGGGGGAACGTACAAACTCCGTACAGACGGCGCCCGTAGTCAGGATCGAACCTGAGTCTCCGGCGCTGCATTCGCTGTAAGGCAGCAACTCTACCGCTGCGCCACCGTGCCGCCCTGCGCCACCGTGCCGCCTTGTGACACCTCAAAATGAGTCTGGATTAAACGTCGTCTGCCCTCCTCCCTCTTCATGGCCCCCCAAATCAGAAGCGTTCGCGTGGCGGGGCTGGAAACTCCAAAGTGTCCCGAGCTAACTCTGCTCCCACCATCGTCTATCGCAACAAGAGATGGCTCCCACGGATTGTCGCCGGAAGCTTCCGCCCTTTTCGGGACGGACGATGAGGCAGCGACGCCAACATTCGAAACGTAGACGACGGACCAGAAAGGAGGAGAAGAGCCCTCTGGCCAAACCGTGAAGGGGAGGATTGAGATGGTGGCGCGCTCCTCAACCAATCAAGGAGGATAAGAACAAGGAGGCTGAGGGGACATGAGTCAAGATCACGCTCTTTGTCCTTTTTAACCTGCAAAGCATTTGACCATCGGCTAAGAAATGATGTTGAACGTTAACCCTGACGGGTTAAAGCCTCTGGTGAAATGGGAGTTAAAGTTAGAAGTAACTTATCAGGGGGGGGGGGGAGGGGGGGGGGGGGGGGGGGGGGGGGAGGGGCAGAGGCCTTGAAGGGGGGAAATGCCAAATTTAAAACCTACCCTCTCAATTAAAAATTAATTTGTAGTGAAATTTATACTCTCCAGAGGTGATAAATAAGAGCATAATTAATGCCCAAGATTGCTTCAACAATCAGTTTAGATCCTGGCCTCTAATCAATGTTCATACTGGTCCCAATGGCCTTAGAATCTGCCTGCTAGTTTTTGCTGATTCCTTTCCAAATTGCTGGCAGCTCTGGCATGTGTGATTTTGTATGAAATTCCAGGCTTTTACATCTTCACGTTCTGATAGACCAAGTGGACCTGTTGGGCCCCAAACCTCTCCTGCATTGGTGCAGCACCCTCTCCCATCCCCCTCCCCCTCCCCTCCCCAACACCCCCCTCTCCCTCTCCCTCCCCCTCCCTTCCTCCCCTCTCCCTCCCCACCATCCCCTCCCTTCCCCTCTCCCTCCCCTCCCCTCTCCCCTCCCCACCATCCCCCTCCCTCCCCTCTCCTCCCCCTCCCTCCCCCTCCCCCTCCCCCCTCCCTCCCCCTCCCTCCTCCCTCCCTCCTCCATCCTCTCTCCCTCCCCTTCCCTCCCCCTTATTCTTCCTCCTCCCCCTTCCTCCCTCTCCTGGGGAGAAGGCCGGAACGGGGTACTGATTGAGAATGATCAGACATGATCACATTGAATGGCGGTGCTGGCTCGAAGGGCCGAATGGCCTACTCCTGCACCTATTGTCTATTGTCTATTGTCCCTCCCCCCTCCTCCCCCCCCTCCCCATCCCTCCACCACCTCCCTCCCCCCTCCCTCCCTAGGAGATAGATTTCAACTTTAAAATGTGAATAACTTTAAAAATACAACGTCGATTTCAATGAAACCTCTTCCATTAGCACCAAAGGGACGACGGTGAGTGAGGTGGGGCCTAGAATTGTCGCGCTATCGTGCACCGTTTTGGCTGTAGTTCAGGAACAAACAAACGAACAAACGAGAGTTTTAATATATAGATAGATGTGCTTTTGGAAATGATTTCCTCTCTCTCTCCCTCCCTCTGATTTACGGTCGCCACCTGGTGGTCATCAAACATATAATATTCGGGGGTGAAATATTGATGTGGTGGTAAAATAGAAGCTGCAAAGCTGAGAAAGTTGGCAAATACTCTGGAGGTGGTGAAGGAACCGTGGAGAGAGATGCAGATCTAATGTTCACCGGCCTAAAGCATTCATTGTTCTTTATCTTTCTACATCGCCGTTTACATTCTTGCTATTGAGGACGTGCAGCGTAGGTTTACTAGGTTAATTCCCGGAATGGCGGCACTATCATATGTTGAAAGACTGGAGCGACTAGGCTTGTATACACTGGAATTTAGAAGGATGAGAGGAGATCTAAGGGGTTGGACACGTTAGAGGCAGGAAACATGTTCCCAATGTTGGGGGAGTCCAGAACCAGGGGCCACAGTTTAAGAATAAGGGGGTAGGCCATTTAGAACTGAGGTGAGGAAAAACTTTTTCAGTCAGAGAGTTGTGAATCTGTGGAATTCTCTGCCTCAGAAGGCAGTGGAGGCCAGTTCTCTGAATGCATTCAAGAGAGAGCTGGATAGAGCTCTTAAGGATAGCGGAGTCAGGGGGTATGGGGAGAAGGCAGGAACGGGGTACTGATTGTGAATGATCAGCCATGATCACATTGAATGGCGGTGCGTACAGGCTCGAAGGGCCGAATGGCCTCTTCCTGCACCTATTGTCTATTGTCTACCGTCTTCATCTCGTGTTTCCCTGATCCCTCACCAGTCTGGTCTCGGACCCGAAACGTCACCCATTCCTTCTCCCCAGGGATGCTGCCTGTCCCCGCTGAGTTACTCCGGCTTTTTGTGGTGATCTTCAGGCAGCACAGCTGGTAGAGCTGCTGCCTCAAGGCGCCGGTGAGGTGGGTTCAATCCTGACCCAATAAAGGACAGTTCAGTTCGCCGACCTGCCGTCACCCCCAGCACTAGCACTGCCCTGCCCGCTCGGGACAATTTACAATTTCACCGTAGTCAATTACCCTACAAACTTGTCCTTCTTTGGAGTGTGGGAGGAAACCGAAGCACCCGGAGTTCTGGAGGGTTCTCCAGTAAACTCCCATCTCCTAAAGAAGTGAGATTAATTGTCCTCTTTAAACAGCCTCTTTTGTGTCGGGAAACGGATGGGAAAGTGGGATAGCATAACGGATGGTCGATGGTCGGCATGGACCTGGCGGGCCGAAGGGCCTGTTTCCATGCCATACCTCTCATTAATCAATCCTGCTTGGCCACAATAAACAATAGACAATAGGTGCAGTAGTAGGCCATTCGGCCCTTCGTGCCAGCACCGCCATTTAATGTGATCATGGCTGATCATTCTCAATCAGTACCCCGTTCCTGCCTTCTCCCCATACCCCCTGACTCCGCTATCCTTAAGAGCTCTATCCAGCTCTCTCTTGAATGCATTCAGAGAATTGGCCTCCACTGCCTTCTGAGGCAGAGAATTCCACAGATTCACAACTCTCTGACTGAAAAGGTTTTTCCTCATCCCAGGTTCTAAATGGCCTACCCCTTATTCTTTAACTGTGGCCCCTTGTTCTGGACTCCCCCAACATTGGGAACATGTTTCCTGCTTCTAACGTGTCCAACCCCTTAATAAACTTATATGTTTCGATAAGATCCCCTCTCATCCTTCTAAATTCCAGTGTATACAAGCCTAGTCGCTCCAGTCTTTCAACATATGACAGTCCCGCCATTCCGAGAATTAACCTAGTAAACCTACGCTGCACGCCCTCAATAGCAAGAATATCTTTCCTCAAATTTGGAGACCAAAACTGCACACAGTACTCCAGGTGCGGTCTCACTAGGGCCCTGTACAAATGCAGAAGGGCCTCTTTGCTCCTATACTCAACTCCTCTTGTTATGAAGGCCAACATTCCATTGGCTTTCTTCACTGCCTGCTGTACCCCCATGCTTACTTCCTTACTTCCTTCCTTCCTTTCAAGCCACGAAGGCTTCTTTGTCTTTGGTGCTGTTTGCCAAGGATTGAAGAGTTTGCCTATTATTTCTGAAGTTAAGCCGTACGCCCTTGGGAAGTTCACTGAAGGATCTTGCATGAGAAAAATTGGAAGGGAAAAGTGTTATTCCTGTTGGCCCAGATGTGCTGAGTGAAACCTTTTGCGCTAATTGCTTGTCACTTGCACACTTTGAAGTGAAATTGATGTTCAGATGTCAGTTAGTAGGCGATTTGCCAAGGTTGATTCAGGTTTCTCTCAGGTTAGAAACATAGAAAAGCGTAGAAACATAGAAAATAGTTGCAGGAGGAGGCCATTAGGCCCTTCGAGCCAGCACCGCTATTCATTGTGATCATGGCTGATCACCCACAATCAGTAACCCGTGCCTGCCTTCTCCCCATATCCCTTGATTCCACTAGCCCCCCAGAGCTCTATCTAACTCTCTCTTAAATCCATCCAGTGAGTTGACCTCCACTGCCCTCTGTGGCAGAGAATTCCACAAATTCACAACTCTCTGGGTGAAAAGTTTTTTTCTCACCTCAGTTTTAAATGGCTTCCCCTTTATTCATAGACTGTGGCCCCTGGTTCTCTCAACATCAAAATACAGAGCAGCTATATTTAGTGAAACCAAAATTAAACCCTCCTGAGAAGTCCACTTCTGAGATTTATGTGGACCTGACCACCATTTTTTTTTTAGTTTAGTTTAGGTTAGAGATATAGGAGCAGAATTAGGCCATTCGGCCCATCGTCTACTCCGCCATTCAATCGTGGCTGATCTGTCTTTCCCTCTCAACCCCCATTCTCCTGCCTTCTCCCCATAACCCCTGACACCCGCACTAATGAAGAATCTACCTCTGCCTTAAAAATATCCATTGAGGGCCTCCACGGCCTTCTGTGGCAATGAATTCGACAGATTCACCACCCTCTGACTAAAGAAGAGTCCAGGGTACTTTAGACTTCACTTTTACTTCACTTTAGAGATACAGCGTGGAAACAGGCCTGTCGGCCCACCAAGTCCAGTGGCGCAGCGGTAGAGTTGCTGCCTTACAGCGAATGCAGCGCCGGAGACTCAGGTTCGATCCTGACTACGGGCGCCGTCTGTACGGAGTTTGTACGTTCTTCCCGTGACCTGCATGGGTTTCCTCCGAGATCTTCGGTTTCCTCCCACACTCCAAAGACGTACAGGTATGTAGGTTAATTGACTGGGTAAATGTAAAAATTGTCCCTAGCGTGTGTAGGATAGTGTTAATGTGCGGGGATCGCTGGGCGGCGCGGACCCGGTGGGCCGAAGGGCCTGTTTCCGCGCCGTATCTCTAAACTAAACTAAAGCTCCTTTGTTAACCATGAACCTTTTTTCTCCTTGAGAAGCCTCTTCCTAATTGAGGGAATACATTTCTGCGAAGTGCTATGAACTCGCTGGTTAAATACCTGCTGCTGTTTCTCCACTGATCTCCCCCTCAGTCTGCACAGTATTCCCATCCCACACCAGACTACTCGACCTTTGGAATTGGCCTCGTTTAAGTTAACGACACCCGATACCAACCCTAGTGTTCGCTCTCAAAGTATCTGGAACTCCATATCTTTCTCAATACTCCCCTGGGGTCCACTTAACCACACCACCTTATATCAATCCTATTTATTCACAAAATGCTGGAGTAACTCAGCAGGTCAGGCAGCATCTCAGGATGAAGAAGGGTCTCAACCCGAAACGTCACCCATTCCTTCTCTCCTGTGATGCTGCCTGACCTGCTGAGTTACTCCAGCATTTTGTGAATAAATACCTTCGATTTGTACCAGCATCTGCAGTTATTTTCTTACACTTATATTAATCCTACCTCGGCTACACAGAACTAAATCCCCTGTGGGCCACTTAACCACAACACATTATATTAATCCTACCTCAGTCGCTACACAGAACTAAATCCAGGTAGGTTAATTGGTTTGTTGAATGTAAAAAAAATTATCCCTAGTGGGTTTCGGATACTTCCAGTATAGTCCCTGGTGGGCTCTTCGGAAGTGATGACCACAAGATATAAGATACAAGAAATAGTCTACTCCCAGTAGATTCACTGTTCTCAACAACCCTCCCTGACATACACCACACATTCCTCTCCCGCAGTGATTAGTCCAATCAGTCCAATCACGGGCAGCACGGTGGCATAAAGTTAGCCCTACTGCCTCACAGCGCCGGAGACCCGGGTTCGATCCCGACTACGGGCGCTGTCTGTACGGAGTTTGTACGTTCACCCCGTGACCTGCGTGGGTTTTCTCCGAGATCTTCAGTTTCCTCCCACACTCCAAAGACGTACAGGTATGTAGGTTAATTGGCTTGGTGTAAATGTAAATTGTCCCCAGTGTGTGTAGGATAGTGTTAGTGTACGGGGTGATCGCTGGTCGGCACGGACCCGGTGGGCCGAAAGATCTATTTTCAGTGCTGTATCTGTAAACTAAACTGGAATTGTCTGCTGCAGAAGGCAGTGGAGGCCAATTCACTGGATGTTTTCAAGAGAAATAGCTCTTAGGGCTAACGGAATCAAGGGATACGGGGAGAAAGCAGGAACGGGGTACTGATTCTGGATGATCAGCCACGATCATATTGAATGGCGGTGCTGGCTCGAAGGCCCGAATGGTCTACTCCTGCACCTATTTTCTGTTCCTATGTATGTTTCTATGAATTGTAGATGCTGGATTCTCAAGGAAAACACAAAGTGCTGGAGGAAATCAGAGGGTCAGGCGGCATCTGTGGAGGCAAGTGGACCGTCTGGAGAAGGGACATGGCCCAAAGCCTGTCCTCTGCAGATGTTGCTTGACCCACTGAGTTCCTCCAGCACTTTGAGCTTTATATTCTAAGTCACTTCTCTGTAAAACCTGAAGAAATATTTTGTTTGAAAGAACTGCAGCCAAACGTACTCAATATCGCCATCGTGAGGACTCCATTGGAACTGCAAGGAAAGCATTCGATATACATCTGAAATCTTGGCACTTGAAATTATTAACTGTTTGTGGTTCTGCTGCGGCAGGACTTCCAGGCCTAATTAAGCATCCACAAAGCCGTGTAAACTGGGGAAAATAAACGTCGGAGTCAATTTGTTCAGTTCACTTCAGTTTAGTTTATGTAAGAAAATAACTGCAGATGCCGGTACAAATCGAAGGTATATATTTCACAAAATGCTGGAGTAACTCAGCAGGTCAGGCAGCATCTCAGGAGAGAAGTAATGGGTGACGTTTCGGGTCGAGACCCTTCTTCAGACTCCGTCTGGAATGCTGGAGTAACTCAGCAGGTCAGGCAGCATCTCAGGAGAGAAGGAATGGGTGACGTTTCGGGTCGAGACCCTTCTTCAGCCTGAAGAAAACAGGGTATCGACCCGAAACGTCACCCATTCCTTCTCTCCTGAGATGCTGCCTGACCCGCTGAGTTACTCCAGCATTTTGTGAAATCAGTTTAGTTTATTGTCACGTGTACTGAATCCACAATTTCACAACTCTCTGGGTGAAAAAACTTTTTTATCATCTCAGTTTTAAATGGCCTCCCCTTTATTCTTAGACTGTGTGTGGCCCCTGGTTCTGGACTCCCCCCAACATTGGGAACATTTTTTTCCTGCATCTAGCTTGTCCAGTCCTTTTATAATTTTATATGTTTCTATGAGATCCCCCCTCGTCCTTCTAAATTCCAGTGAATAGTTCTAGTAAAGAGTTTCAGTAAAGAGTTCTACAATACAGGACTATTGCATTTCCACAATTTTAATGAATTCATCCGTGGAGATTCTGGATCTTGTGGGAGCTGGCTGGACATAATGTTTAGTGTTTGTTCATGTATCCAATAAATCTATCCGCCATTCATTCACATTAATTCTCAAAGGTTTCTGTGCATTACTATACTTCTGTGTGCACAGCAGCTCAAATGTGCAGGGTTTTCTCCAAAGCAGACATATAGATTTTAACTGCAGATGGGAATGGCCTCCTGTTGCATTTGGTCAAATGGAATAACTGCATTTTATAATAGACAATAGACAATAGGTGCAGGAGGAGGCCATTCAGCCCTTTGAGCCAGCACCACCATTCAATGTGATCATGGCTGATCATTCTCAATCAGTACCCCGTTCCTGCCTTTTCCCCATACCCCCTGACTCCACTATCCTTAAGGGCTCTATCTAGCTCTCTCTTGAATGCATTCAGAGATAAAGTTTGAAGGGGGCACCCGGATTTGAACCAGGGACCTCTTGATCTGCACAAAGTGCTGAAAGAACACAGCGGGTCAGGCAGCATCCGTGGAGGGAATAGACGGATGGCGTTTCAAGCCTGGCCCTTCTATGTGTTGGTGTAATTTAAGCCTTGCGCAGAAGAAGGTAGTGTCAGACTGCTCTCAATGCAATAGTGTAAGAAAATAACTGCAGATGCTGGTACAAATCGAAGGTATTTATTTCACAAAATGCTGGAGTAACTCAACAGGTCAGGCAGCATCTCGGGAGAGAAGGAATGGGTGATGTTTCGGGTCGAGACCCTTCTTCAGGGTCATTCATCTCCATTAATCCATGGGGGGAGCATGGTGGTGCAGTAGGGTGGAGTTGCTGCCTTACCGCACCAGGGACCCGGGTTCCATCCTGGCCACGGGTGCTGTGTGTATGGAATTTGTACGTTCTCCCCGTGACCTGCGTGGGTTTCCTCCAAGGGTTTTTTGTGGAACTCTCTGCCACAGAGGGCAGTGGAGGCCAATTCACGGGATGAATTTAAGAGAGAGTTAGATAGAGCTCTAGGGGCTAGTGGAATCAAGGGATATGGAGAGAAGGCAGGCACGGGTTACTGATTGTGGATGACCAGCCATGATCACAATGAATGGCGGTGCGTACAGGCTCGAAGGGCCAAATGGCCTCCTCCTGCATCTATTTTCTGTGTTTCTATGAGCTCCGGTTTCCTCCCACACTCCAAAGACGTACAGGTTTGTAGGTGAGTTGGCTTCGATCGGGGATCGCTGGTCGGCGCGGACTCGGAGGGTCGAAGTGCCTGTTTCCACGCTGTATCGCTAAACTAAATTATTTTTTTCTTCTTAGCAAGTTTTGGACAAACCCCGATCACCAACATCAGACATCCTACGTAACCAAACAGCAAAAGATGCCACGAAGCAAAAAGGATAGGCCAGCTTCAAATATAGTGCGTTGCATCTCCATTCCAAGTTAAGGTCGTGTCTTGAGGTGTCAACTGGAAACACAGGAACAGGCACAGGGTGCAGGAGTTACTCAGCGGGTCAGGCAGCATTCCAAGAGAACATGGACGGGTGACGTTTCAGGTTGGAAAGTCTGAAGAATGGTCTCGACTCGAAACGTCACCTATCCATGTTCTCCATGGATGCTGCCTGACCCGCTGAGTTACTCCGGCACTTTGTGTCTTTCCTTGGTATACCAGCATCTGCCGTTCCTTGTTTCAACATAGGAACAGCACTTGATTCGGTTTTGAGCAGAGCAGTTGCCGAGATAAGATACATCCTGATAGTTTCGTTTCTTGTCACGTGTACCGAGGTACAGTGAGAAACTTTTGTTGCGTGCCATCTAGCCAGCGGAAAGACAATGCGTGATTACAATCGAGCCGTCCACAGTGTGCAGATACATGATAAAGGGAGTAACGTGAATAACGTTTAGGGCTAGATAAAGTTCACTGGTCTGATCAAAGATAGTCCAAGGGTCACCAATGAGGTAGATGGTAGCTCAGGGGTGCTCTCTAGTTGGTGAGAGGAGGGTTCAGTTGCCTGATAACAGCTGGGAAGAAACTGTCCCTGAATCTGGAGGTAGACAATAGACAATAGGTGCAGGAGGAGGCCATTTGGCCCTTCGAACCAGCACCGCCATTCAATGTGATCATGGCTGATCATTCTCAATCAGTACCCCCTTCCTGCCTTCTCCCCATACCCCCTGACTCCGCTATCCTTAAGAGCTCTATCTAGCTCTCTCTTGAATGCATTCAGAGAATTGGCCTCCACTGCCTTCTGAGGCAGAGAATTCCACAAATTTACAACTCTCTGACTGAAACGGTTTTTCCTCATCTCCGTTGTAAATGGCCTACCCCTTATTCTTAAACTGTGGCCCCCTGTTCTGGACTCCCCCAACATTGGGAAGATGTTTCCTGCCTCTTACGTGTCCAACCCCTTAATAATCTTATATGTTTCGATAAAATCCCCTCTCATCCTTCTAAATTCCAGTGTATACAAGCCTAGTCGCTCCAATCTTTTAACATACGACAGTCCCACCATTCCGGGAATTAACCTAGTAAACCTACGCTGCACGCCCTTAATAGCAAGAATATCCTTCCTCAAATTTGGAGACCAAAACTGCACACAGTACTCCAGGTGCGGTCTCACTAGGGCCCTGTACAACTGCAGAAGGACCTCTTTGCTCCTATACTTCTCTACCTTTTGCCTGAGTGGAATGGATTTTCCCATGATGCCTCTGTAGACGCTGGCAAGAGTCATGGAAGACTTGCTGAATTTGGTTTCGTTTTAGTTTAGACAAACAACATGGAAACGTGCTTTTCAGCCAGCAGAGCCCTTTCACACACTAGTTCTGCTGCTCTCTCACTTAGTTCAGTTTAAGTCAGTCTCAGTTTTCAGGACGCAGCACACAAACAGGCCCATCGGCCCACTGAGTCCACGCTGACCATCGATTACCCATCCACACTAGTTCCATGTTATCCCACTTTCTCATCCACTCTCAACGCACACCAGGGGAAAACTGACAGAAGCCAAGTCTGCAGACTGCTTGGGATGCGGCAGGAAAGTGGAACACCCAGGGAGAACGCACAAACTCCACACAGACAGCACCCGCAGTCAGGATCGAACCCGGGTCTGTGGCGCTGTGAGGCAGCAGCTCGACCCGCTGCGCCACCGAGCCGCTCCCCACTTTGGTGAACATTACCACTCACAGACCGCCACGCGGAATACCGGAGCTGCAGGTAACTAGTGATTAGACGGACACTGTCAGGCAAAGTGTTCATTGATTGCACCTTCACACTGAAGGGGAAGCCAGCTATGGAAGACCATCGGCAATTACACAGGAAAAGACGGCACGCTCCGGGGAAATCAGTGCTTACTCATAATGATAATTAAACTCCAAACAAGAGTCAAGTGTTTTATTGTCATATGTCCCAGATAGAACAATGACATTCTTAGTTGCAGCAGCACAACAGAATATGTAAACATAGTGCACTGTAAACAATATAATAAACGAGAAAGAAAAGTTCAGTGTATGTGTGTGTGTATATATACATGTGTGTGTGTATGTCAAGTTATTATATATATATATATATATAAATATATATATGTGTATATATACATAAATATGTATATATATATATAGTGTGTATATAGTGTGTATATATATATATATAGATATATATATATGTGTGTGTATATGTATGTGTGTATATATATATATGTGTGTGTGTGTGTGTATATATGTGTGTGTGTGTGTACATATGTGTGTATATATATATGTGTGTGTGTGTGTGTATATATATGTGTGTGTGTGTGTGTATATATATGTGTGTGTGTGTATATATATGTGTGTGTGTGTGTGTGTATATATATGTGTGTGTGTGTGTGTGTATATATATGTGTGTGTGTGTGTGTATATATATGTGTGTGTGTGTGTGTGTATATATATGTGTGTGTGTGTGTGTGTGTATATATATATATATATACATATGTGTGTGTGTGCGTGTGCGTGTGTGTGTATATATATGTGTGTGTGTGTGTATATATATATATATACATATGTGTGTGTGTGTGTGTGCGTGTGCGTGTGTGTGTATATATATGTGTGTGTGTGTGTGTGTGTATATATATATATATACATATGTGTGTGTGTGTGTGTGCGTGTGCGTGTGTGTGTATATATATATATATACACAAGGAAGAAGCTGTTCCTGATCCTGGACGTTCCAGTTTTCAGGATCCTGTACCTTCTTCCCGATGACAGGGGTGAAATGCCAGGGTGGTGTGGGTCTCTGATGATGCTGGCTGCCTTTTGGAGGCAGCGCCTCGTGTAAATCCTTTCGATGGTTGGGGGGGTGGTCAGGACCCGTGATGGACGGGGCAGTGCTCACGAACACCGTCTTATTCATTCAGAAGTTATTGACTGATTGAAAAATACAGCATAGAAACACGGATTGAGTTTAGTCTAGATTAAACAGGCCCTAGGGCGCACACTGACCAGTGATCCCCGCACACTAACACTAGCCTGCACACACCTGGGACGATTTTACATTTTATACCAAGCCACTTTACCCATAAACCTGCACGTCTTTGGAGTGTGGGCGGACACCGAAGATCTCGGAGAAAACCCACGCAGGTCACGGGGAGAACGTACAAACTCCGTACAGACAGCACCCGTAGTCGGGATCGAACCCGGGTCTCAGGCGCTGTGAGGCGGCAACTCTACCGCTGCATCACCATTGGGCAATTTGCCGTGGGCATGGGCAACTTGGGCATGGGCAATTACCCATTGGGCAATTTAAACCCAGGTGGCTCAGGGAACATTTAACGTGACATTCCTCAGATCAACAGCTCAGGAAAACCATTGCGGAGACCGGAATGGAAGAGGCAGGAAAGCAAAGCGTTGCCGATGGAGCCAACATCAGCAGAGTGGAAGGGTCGCCAAGCAACCAGATTAATCACAGACACTGTAGGTGCCAAAAGCACAACGATCTAGACATACAGTTAGATTGGCAGCAAAGGCTCTGCTTCCTGGTCGTTATGTCAATTGGCACTGGGGGACATTGTCAGAAACAATGACGAAGACAACAGAGCAGGGGAAACATCAACATCAGGAGTAAGACAACTCACTGGGTCTCCAGCGCCCATGCAGTCTCACAAAGATCCAAGCTTTCAAATTTGTACATTTAATTCCAAGCTTTTTATGGGCTATGAGTCATGTCCAACATTTTCACCTTGCAGCTGATTTACTTTAGTTTAATTTTGTTTAGATACAGCGCGGAAACAGGCCCTTCGGCCCACTGAGTCCGTGCTGGCCAGCGATCCCCGCACTTTAACGCTATCCTACACACACTAGCCAGAGACCCGGGTTTGATTCTGACTACAGGTGCTGTCTGTATTGAGTTTGTACGTTCTCCTTATGACCTTGTGCTCCGGTTTAGACAAGACAATAGACAATAGGCGCAGGAGTAGGCCATTCGGCCCTTCGAGCCAGCACCACCATTCAATGTGATCATGGCTGATCATTCTCAATCAGTACCCCGTTCCTGCCTTCTCCCCATACCCCCTAACTCCGCTATCCTTAAGAGCTCTATCTAGCTCTCTCTTGAATGCATTCAGAGAATTGGCCTCCACTGCCTTCTGAGGCAGAGAATTCCACAGATTCACAACTCTCTGACTGAAAAAGTCTTTCCTCATCTCAGTTCTAAATGGCCTACCCCCTTATTCTTAAACTGTGGCCCCTGGTTCTGGACTCCCCCAACATTGGGAACATGTTTCCTGCCTCTAAAGTGTCCAACCCCTTAATAATCTTATACGTTTCAATAAGATCTCCTATCATCCTTCTAAATTCCAGTGTATACAAGCCTAGTCGCTCCAGTCTTTCAACATATGACAGTCCCGCCATTCTGGGAATTAACCTAGTAAACCTACGCTGCACGCCCTCAATGTGATCATGGCTGATTCCTCACACACTCCAAAGACGTGCGGGTTTGTAGGTTAATTTGCTTCTGTAAATAGTCCCCCCGGGTGCAAGATAGAGCTAGCGTATGTGTTAATCGCTGTTTGTAGGGAGTTTGCTCGTTCTCCCCACGACAGAGTGGGTTTTCTGCTGGAGCTTCGGCTTCCTCCCACATTCCAAAGACATACAGATTTGTACGTTAATTGGCTTTGGTAAAAATTGTAAACTGTCCATACGTGTGTGTAGGATAGTGCCAGAGGAGGGGGTGATAATGGCACAGACGCCTGTTTTCACAGTGTATCTCACAATCATATCTCTGGCATTTAGAACAATGTTATGGCCATCGTAGGGAAGGTAAAATACAAAGGAGTCTTATCAACAGGTGCAAAGTTGGAAAATAAAGAGCTCCGCGTGCAAGCTTTGAATAGTTTCCACTCGGCACTAAAATGTTCCCCGTCACATCCCACGAATGGTGCAGTGAGACACAAGGATAGGTGATGGAAGTTTGGTCCACGGTGGATGTGAAGGGAGATCTGAGGAGGTTGTTGGAGATCTTCAGAGAGGGAATGGCCGAGGTTTGAATCCCTTTGAACCAAACACAAAAAGTGCTGCAGGGACTCAACGGGCCAGGCAGCATCTAGGGTTGGAATGGACAGGTAACGTTTCAAGTCACGACCCGTCTTCAGGTTAGCAATCTGGCCCAAAACGTTACCAGCCCGGTGCGAAGAAGGGTCCTGACCCGAAACGTCACCTGTCCGTTCCGGATAGATCCACAAATCCTCCCAGCCGGAGCCGCTGAGTTCCTCCAGCACTTTGTGTTTTGCTTAAGATTCCAGCACCTGCAGTATCTTGCTTCCCCATAACACGATTAAACGTGCGGCTTTGCCAGGTGTTAGTTGGCCCCGTACCCGAGCGTTCCGTTTGCCATTTTGTTTTGCGCCCTCTCTCCCAGACTGTATCCACAATCTCTCTGCAATTTCTGACGGTCTTGGATGGAGCAGTTCCCAAACCGTGCTGTGATGCATCCCGATAAAAGGCTTCCTACAGCACATCTGTAGAAGTTGGCGAGGGGGGGGGGGGGCAGCGACACCAGGGGCCGGCAGAGGAGTGAACTGGGGTCTTGCCTTCCACGACTTCAAGGCCGACTGCAGGAGGCAGAGAATGCCGCAGATTCACAACTACATCCAACTCTCTCTTGAAAACATCCACTGCCTTCTGTGGCAGAGAATTCCACAAACTCACAACCCTCTGGGTGAAAAAGGTTTTCCTCATCTCAGTCCTAAATGGCCTACCCCTTATTCTTAAACTGTGACCCCTGGTTCTAGACTACCCCAACTTTCATTTCACTGCACATCGCGTATGTGTATGTGACAAATAAACTTGACTTGACTTGACATCGGGAACATTTTTCCTGCATCCAGCCTGTCCAATCCCTTAAGAATTTTATATGTTTCTGTAAGATCCCCTCTCACCCTTCTAAATTCCAGTGAATACAAGCCCAGTCGATCCATTCCAGTGAATACAAGCTCAGTCGATCCATTCCAGTGAATACAAGCTCAGTCGATCCATTCCAGTGAATACAAGCCCAGTCGATCCATTCCAGTGAATACAAGCCCAGTCGATCCATTCCAGTGAATACAAGCCCAGTCGATCCATTCCAGTGAATACAAGCCCAGTCGATCCATTCCAGTGAATACAAGCCCAGTCGATCCATTCCAGTGAATACAAGCCCAGTCGATCCATTGTCAGTCAATGATTAGATCGGTCCACTTAGAGGAACCTTGATTTTATCTGTAGTGAGATTTAGTGAAATCAAATACCGGGAATTATTTTGTCTTGGGACTGATCTGGCATTGTGATATCAGGAATATGTATGCAAAATTAAGAAACCGAACAAAGTAAAAGAAATAAAACACACAAGAGGTCCCCTGAATGTAGTGCAATAAAACCAGTTTAATTCATGACGAACAGTATTGAAAAAGGCAACTTTTATTAAAAAACCCAAACCCATTTCTGATGCGGAGAACTCAGTTCTAAGCAGAAAACAAGTCTCAAAAACAAAGGCAAAGAAGTAAAAACTATAAGATAATATGAATGCAACGCTTTTCACTGTTATCAAGTGGGGCAATAATGATTTCAAATGAAAAGCAAGGCTAAAACTAGGAATAAAGTTTGCAATGATAAACAACCGTATTCATTTCAGTTCAACATCTAAGTTGGTTATTGAGAAGCATTTGGCTGTGGTCTGTGGTGAGCACACATTGTTTGCATCAGCCTTTCCTTGTGGATGCCGTGCTAGTACTGCTGGTCGGTCGGTGTGCCCTTGATTACAAAGTGCATTCAACCTTTTTCTGTTTGTCAGCAATGTTTCCCCTTTTCAAAGGCAAGTCGACCATTAACCTGAATCTCCGAGCCCTGGCGCTTTTAAAGACGTTTGTTATTCAGCGGCACACCAATTGAAACTCTCAGGAGAAAAAAAAAAAAGAAGAAAAAAAACTTTATTCCGACACTGAACACAATTCATGCTGGATCGATTTGGAATTGCGTGTTCTATGGCGACCAGCGGGGAAAGCACTTCACTGCTTCAGCTCAACGTAGTTGGCAGGGAAGAGTCCGTACCTGCCTCTGCATTCTCCTCTCCACCAGCCCTCATCGATCATCTCGATGCTGGTGATCATGTCGTCTGGGTCAAAGGAAATCTCGTCGTCACCAGCTGAAAAAAAAATTGGAAGCAATATTATTGCTTACCAGATTGATTCCTGGGATGGCAGGACTTTCATATGAAGAAAGACTGGATAGACTCGGCTTGTACTCGCTGGAATTTAGAAGATTGAGGGGGGATCTTATAGAAACTTACAAAATTCTTAAGGGGTTGGACAGGCTAGATGCAGGATGATTGTTCCCGATGTTGGGGAAGTCCAGAACAAGGGGTCACAGTTTAAGGATAAGGGGGACGTCTTTTAGGACCGAGATGAGAACGTTTTTTTTCCACACAGAGTGGTGAATCTGTGGAATTCTCTGCCACAGAAGGTAGTTGAGGCCAGTTCATTGGCTATATTTAAGAGGGAGTTAGATGTGGCCCTTCTGGCTAAAGGGATCAGGGGGTATGGAGAAAAGGCAGATACGGGATACTGAGTTGGATGATCAGCCATGATCATATTGAATGGCGGTGCAGGCTCGAAGGGCCGAATGGCCTACTCCTGCACCTATTTTCTATGTTTCTAGACTGCTGGCTTTGAAGTTTATGGTGTAGAGACAGACCGTTAAGATACAGCAAGGAAAGACGGCCGTACAATAACCGTGACAGCAACCTTGCACTCACCAGCCCAGTGGTCACTACAGGCCCAGTGTCCTTGGACACCATAACAGGCCCAGACACCATGGGGACCATCGATCGCCCGTTCATTCTAGTTCTGCGATCTCCTACTATCGCATCCACCCCTTGCACGCGAGGGCCAATTTTACAGAGGCCCCAATTAAAATTCAAAACCCGCACGTCTTTGGGATGTGGAAGGATGCTGGAGCACCCGGAGGAAACCCACGCGGTCACAGGGAGGACATGCAAACTCCACACAGACAGCACCCGCGGTCAGGATCGAACCCGGGTCTCCGGCGCTGGGAGGCAGCTGCTCTACCAGTTGCGCCACTGTGCCGCTCAAGTCGGCTGGAATACGTTCCAGCCTCTTGTCATCCTATCTCCACCAGTCCCATCAGCACATTACTCCTCATATACTAATCCAGACTCTGACATTTCATATAGTTTGACTACATTCTGGCAAAACATAACATAGAAAAGCCATTTAAAAGGGACAAGTTATTAACAAGTTATTAAGTTTGCACCCATGTTTTACTTACACCCAAGGCTTTTGTACTGAACTTTGGTATTTTGCCATCATTTCAACTACGATGCTTCTCTGCACTTTAATCGTTTCACATCTTCAATGTTCCCAATCTTCCAAAGGAAAGAAGCTCAATCTGTTTCATCTGCCTTGATGACTAGAAATTAAGTCCTGGTACAAAAACCTAGCAATTCCTTTTAGTAGAAATAAGGAACTGCAGGTATGCTGGTTTACACAAAAGGGCACAAAGTGCTGGAGTAACTCAGCGGGTCAGGCAGCATCTCTGGTGAACATGGATAGGTGACGTTTCACAGAGTGCTGGAGTAACTCAGCGGGTCAGGCAGCATCTCTGGGGAACATGGATAGGTGACGTTTCACAGAGTGCTGGAGTAACTCAGCGGGTCAGGCAGCATCTCTGGTGAATGTAGATAGGTGACGTTTCACAGAGTGCTGGAGTAACCCAGCGGGTCAGACAGTATCTCTGGTAAACGTAGATAGGTGGCATTTCGGGTTGGGACTCTCCACACTCAAGAGTCTGAAGAAGGGTCCCGACCCGAAACATCACCCATCTGCGTTCTCCAGAGACGCTGCCTGACCTGCTGAAGCACACCAATTCCTTTTGGTAGTCAAAGATACACACAAAATGCTGGAGTAACTCAGCAGGACAGACAGCATCTCTGGAGAGACGGAATGGGCAGCGTTTGGGGGTCGAGACCCTTCTTCAGACTGAAGGGTCTGAAGAGGGGTCCTGACCAAAAAACCTCACCTATCCACATACCCCAGAGATGCTGCCTTGTCTCACTGGGTTACTCCAGCATTCTGTGCCTATCTTCGGTTTAAACCGGCATCTGCAGTTCCTTCCCACACCTTCCAGCAGTCACGCCTTAGTGATGTATTATACACACACACACCAGCATTATTCACTGGAAACATAGGTGCATTGGATTAAGGAGAGGAGTTCTGATGGAAGACACCCGTACAATAATCTCGACGGCATTCTTGCACTCACCTGCTTGGTAGTCGTACAGAGCCACGGCAGTGATTCCATACTCATTCCCATACTCTGCGTAAGTGGGCTCGTCTGCAACAATAAACAAAGGCCGGATAGTAGTCTCTCCTTCACAGTTCAAAGAACAAGTACAAAACATTTTATGGGGAGGGGTTGATTTTTTTTTGGAAGGATATTCTCACCAAACCATATCCTTCAATATCAAGTATAGACAATAGACAATAGGTGCAGGAGTAGGCCATTCGGCCCTTCGAGCCAGCACCACCATTCAATGTGATCATGGCCGATCGTTCTCAAACAGTATCCAGTACCTGCCTTCTCCCCATACCCCCACTGAGAAATTTGTATCTGGAATTTTTTTTCGCGACATGCCGATTCATTGAAGACGCCTCACGATCACGCCCACGACACCCCGGCAAACGTTCGGCGACAGCCTAGTCACCGGCAGTCGCCTTAAAATGGCCTAAGTGGAAAATGCCCTGTAGGCACTGCATAGATGAGGTCTGCCGTATGAGTTTACCGAGCTGTATGCAAAACAAAACATGCATTTCACCTGACAAAATATAATTGAATAGAATTCTCCAAATTTGACGAAGGATATTCTTGCTAGATTCGGGTTCGATCCCGACTACGGGCGCCGTCTGTACGGAGTTTGTACGTTCTCCCCGTGACCTGCGTGGGTTTTCTCCGAGATCTTCGGTTTCCTCCCACACTCCAAAGACGTGCAGGTATGTAGGTTAATTGACCGGGCAAATGTAAAAATTGTCCCTAGTGTGTGTGTAGGATAGTGTTAATATGCGGGGATCGCTGGGTGGCGCGGACCCGGTGGGCCGAAGGGCCTGTTTCCGCGCTGTATCTCTAAATCTAAAAAATCTAAAATCTGAGCAGTTACCTTGCTGGTCCACCTGACTTTCGTCAGGCATCTGGTACACGGCCTCCTGTTCGTACATGGCCTCCTGGTACTGTGGTTCCTCCACAGCTGCCTGCAGCTCTGCACTGTAGGTTACCCCCCCGTCTTGCCTCTCCGCTGTTGCTTCCTCTTCTTGCTTCGTGAACTCCTGCAAATAAAAAGTTTAGAGACCTCTTTCAACTGGTACATCCCTTCCCGTCCACTCCGCTGCCCAGTGGCTCATGGAGGTTAAATACCGAAAAGCGACTGGCTGACCACTCTGATGATCTAATCCCTGCAGACTCCATGGATAAAAGATGTATGAGATGGGGGAGGTATGAGATACAATTAGGCTATTTGGCCCATCAAACCTACTCCGCCATTCAATCATGGCCGGTCTATCTCTCCCTCTCTACCCCATTCTCCTGCCTTCTCCCCATAACCCCTGACACCCGTACTAATAAAATCTGTCAATCTCCACTTTAAAAATACCCATTGACTTGGCCTCCACAGCCATCCGTGGCAATGCATTCCACAGATTCACCACCCTCTGACTAAAAGAATTCCTCCTCACCTCCTTTCCAAAGGTACGTCCTTTTATTCTGAGGCTGCGCCCTCTGGTTCTGGACTCTCCCGCTGGTGTAAACAGTTGTAACCCGAGATGCTCCATTTTGAATCCACAACATTCACACACTGAGCTTCAAATAGGGTTGTCAACAGTCCCGTATTAGCAGGGCCATCCCACATATTGGGCTAAATTGGTTTGTCCCGTACGGGACCGCCCTTGTCCCATATTAGGCCCGGGGGGGGGGCACTGTAGGCCCGGACGCTGTAGGCCCGGACGCTGCAGGCCCGGGGGGCACTGTAGGCCCGGACGCTGTAGGCCCGGAGGCTGCAGGCCTGGACGCTGTAGGCCCGGAGGCTGCAGACCCGGGGGGCGCTGTAGGCCTGGACGCTGTAGGCCCGGACGCTGCAGGCCCGGGGGGGCGCTGTAGGCCCGGACGCTGCAGGCCCGGGGGGGGCGCTGTAGGCCCGGACGCTGCAGGGCCCGGACGCTGTAGGCCCGGACGCTGCAGGCCCGGGGGGGGCGCTGTAGGCCTGGACGCTGTAGGCCCGGACGCTGTAGGCCCGGAGGCTGCAGGCCTGGACGCTGTAGGCCCGGAGGCTGCAGACCCGGATGCTGTAGGCCCGGAGGCTGCAGGCCCGGACGCTGTAGGCCCGGACGCTGCAGGGCCCAGACGCTGCAAGGCCCGGACGCTGTAGGCCTGGACGCTGTAGGCCCGGAGGCTGCAAGCCCGGGGGGCACTGTAGGCCCGGATGCTGTAGACCTGGACGCTGCAGGGCCCAGACGCTGTAGGCCTGGACGCTGTAGGCCCGGAGGCTGCAGGCCCGGACGCTGTAGGCCTGGACGCTGTAGGCCCGGACGCTGTAGGCCCGGAGGCTGCAGGCCCGGAGGCACGGGCCCCACGGGAAGTTACATAGCAACCTGCCTCCCGGCCCGGGCGGCCGCCATTGATGGAGCGGGAGCACGTGGCTGCTGGCTGGGTGAGGTAACGTGGGGCGCGGGGCGGTGACGTCACCTTTTGTCCCGTAGTTGGCAACTCTAGCTTTAAATCTCTTACCGATTGTGCAATTGAACACAACTTACCTCATAAATAGTGTTGGGCACTCTTTGTTCCTCCACCGGCGTAGGTGTGGGAGGTGGAGTGGCCACAGGGGCCTGGGCCGGGGCAGGGGCCTGGGCCGGGGCTGGGGCAAGGGCCTGGGCCGGGGCCTGGGCCGGGGCCGGGGCTGGGGCAAGGGCCTGGGCCGGGGCTGGGGCAAGGGCCTGGGCCGGGGCCGGGGCAGGAGCAGGGGTGGGTGCAGGTGCTGGCACAGACACTGGAGACGGCTTCTTCACCGATTCTTCTTCCTGTCGTCCAGAAAAAAACCAAAAATAGTTTCCATTATGGAATGGAATAGACAATAGGTGCAGGAGGAGGCCATTCGGCCCTTCGAGCACCGCCATTCAATGTGATCATGGCTGATCATCCACAATCAGTACCCGTTCCTGCCTTCTCCCCATACCCCCTGACTCCGCTGTCTTTATCGTCACACGTGAGGCGGCTCAGTGAAACTGTATGCTTGTCTACCCAAGGTATACAAATAGTGGCCACATAAAGGGCACCGCCAAAGTCACAAAGCACAGCGGCTCCTCCTTTGTCCGTGCCCCCCCCCCCCCCCACCCCACCCCAGCGGTTCCAGCAGGCCGAGTCCACCTTGTCCATTGTTCTTTGAACCCCCTCACGGCCGCCCCCCCCTGCATTGTTCTTCCCCCTCCCTCTCGGCCGTCCCGCACGCTCTCATTAAGATTTAAGATATACCCCACGACAAAATACGCTTCTTATTTGCTGATACAAATAAAGATAACATAAATATAAAGGACACAAAATGCTGGAGTAACTGAGTGGCGGGCCGCGCAACATCCCTGGAGATCATGAAGGATGATTTAGAAGGATGAGAGGAGATCTTATCGAAACGTATAAGATTATTAAGGGGTTGGGCACGTTAGAGGCAG
This sequence comes from Rhinoraja longicauda, assembly GCF_053455715.1. Lineage (NCBI taxonomy): Eukaryota > Metazoa > Chordata > Chondrichthyes > Rajiformes > Arhynchobatidae > Rhinoraja > Rhinoraja longicauda. Next base: position 38,654,584 of record NC_135970.1, on the reverse strand, counting down.
GAAACATGTTCCCAATGTTGGGGGAGTCCAGAACCAGGGGCCACAGTTTAAGAATAAGGGGGAAAACATTTAGAACTGAGATGAGGGAAAACTTTTTCAGTCAGAGAGGTGTGAATCTGTGGAATTCTCTGCCTCAGAAGGCAGCGGAGGCCAATTCTCTGAATGCATTCAAGAGAGAGCTAGATAGAGCTCTTAAGGATAGCGGAGTCAGGGGGTATGGGGAGAAGGCAGGAACAGGGTACTGATTGAGAATGATCAGCCATGATCACATTGAATGGCGGTGCTGGCTCGAAGGGCCGAATGGCCTCCTCCTCCACCTATTGTCTATTGTCTATCATGGATAGATGACGTTTCGGGTCGGGACCTTTCTTCAGGCTTCTGTCAGAGGAAGGGTCTGGGCCCAAAATGTCACCTAGTCTGATCTGCCGAGTAACCCCAGCACTGCGTGTCCTTTTGTGTGTTAACCAGCATCTCCAGTTCTTTGTTTCTACACAAGTATCCACGGTCGATGCCCCACATATTATATTGACATGGCAACATTTCTAATTAAGGATTCGGTTTTGCAGGTTCACAGAGTAACTTTGGGGGTTTTTTTGCGATAAAAAGAACCTACAAATCTCTGTCAGGAATCTAGTAACAACAGTGCAGCGCGGTGGTAGAGTTGCTGCCTCACAGCGCCAGAGACCCGGGTTCGATCCCGACTACGGGCGCTGTCTGCACGGAGTTTGTACCTTCTCCCCTGTGACCTGCGTGAGTTTTCTCCAATTTCTTCCCACACTCCAAAGAAGCACAGGGAAGGTTAAATAGTGTAAGAAAATAACTGCAGGTGCTGGTACAAATGGAAGGCATCTCCTCCTACTTCCAATTTCCTCTTGTTGGCCTCTTCTTGTTCCTTTCTCTCACTAGCCTGGCGCCGGGCCCGCTGCTCCCCAACCTTCTTGCGATCCTCCTCCTCCTTCGACCTGGCGATATTCTCAAACTTGGACCGGATGCTGCTGGCACTGGCATTGGCTGCAGAACAAAACAGACGCAAGAGTTGCAAACCGTCTCTCCGTCAGCCGCGCACGCATGCACGCCGAGACAGAGACAAAACGCCAAGTAGCGTTGACTTCCCCCTCCAATTCCGAAGACAGCTGACGGGGCGGCGACAGAGCTTCCGCCTCACAGCGCCGGAGACACGGGCTCGATCCCAACCAGGGGTGCTGCCCGTACAGAGTTTGTTTGTTCTCTCCGTGACCTGCGTGGGTTTTCTCCGGGTGCTCCGGTTCCCCCCCCCCTCCCCATTCTAAAGACGTGCGGGTAATTGTCTTTCTGTAAATTGTGTCATGTGTGTGGGATGCAAAGATGATAACATGGAGCTTGTTGTTTAAACCGAAGGTACAGCAGGCAGTGAAGAAAGCCAATGGAATGTTGGCCTTCATAACAAGAGGAGTTGAGTTTAGGAGCAAAGAGGTCCTTCTGCAGTTGTACAGGGCCCTAGTGAGACCGCACCTGGAGTACTGTGTGCAGTTTTGGTCTCCAAATTTGAGGAAGGATATTCTTGCTATTAGGTTAATTCCCGGAATGGCGGGACTGTCATATGTTGAAAGACTGGAGCGACTAGGCTTGTATACACTGGAATTTAGAAGGATGAGAGGGGATCTTATCGAAACGTATAAGATTATTAAGGGGCTGGACACGTTAGAGGCAGGAAACATGTTCCCAATGTTCGGGGAAGTCCAGAACCAGGGGCCACAGTTTAAGAATAAGGGGTAGGCCATTTAGAACGGAGATGAGGAAAAACTTTTTCAGTCAGAGAGTTGTAAATCTGTGGAATTCTCTGCCTCAGAAGGCGGTGGAGGCCAATTCTCTGAATGCATTCAAGAGAGAGCTAGACAGAGCTCTTAAGGATAGCGGAGTCAGGGGGTATGGGGAGAAGGCAGGAACGGGGCACTGATTGAGAATGATCAGCCGTGATCACATTGAATGGCGGTGCTGGCTCGAAGGGCCGAATGGCCTCCTCCTGCACCTATTGTCTATTGAAGGCAGACACAAAATGCTGCAGTGATTCTGCGGGACAGGAGAGAAGGAACGGGTGACGTTTGGGAAGGGTCTCGACCCGAAACGTCACCTAAATATTGGTGTTGACGGGCCAAGGTTCACACAGGACCAGCAAGCCAAACATCACCACAATCAGGACTGGTGACAAGGCCTGGATTATGGGGGGGGGGTGGGGGGGGGGGGGGGGGGGGGGGGGGGGGGGGGGGGGGGGGGGGGGGGGGGGGGGGGGGGGGGGGGGGTGAGAGGGACAATGTTGCAGCATCAGCAACAGATTACAACAAATTGGACGAACAGGGTTAATCACGCATCAATGGTCATACAGACCTGCTTCCACTGGCTTAGTCTTCTGATAAGCTGGCGACAGCCCGTTCTATATCGTCAAAGTAGGCGGCACTCTGTAATCATCAGAACCTTCGATCATTAGACGCTGAGAGAGGGGGATCTTATTGAAACATATAAGATAATTAGGGGGTTGGACACGTTAGAGGCAGGAAACATGTTCCCAATGTTGGGGGAGACCAGAACAAGGGGCCACAGTTTAAGAATAAGGGGGTAGGCCATTTAGAACGGAGATGAGGAAGAACTTTTTCAGTCAGAGAGTGGTGAAGGTGTGGAATTCTCTGCCTCAGAAGGCAGTGGAGGCCAGTTCGTTGGATGCTTTCAAGAGAGAGCTGGATAGAGCTCTTAAGGATAGCGGAGTGAGGGGGTATGGGGAGAAGGCAGGAACGGGGTACTGATTGAGAGTGATCAGCCATGATCGCATTGAATGGCGGTGCTGGCTCGAAGGGCTGAATGGCCTACTCCTGCACCTATTGTCTATTGAGATAGGGAGAGGGGGAGTGGGGGAGAGGGAGAGAGGGAGAGAGGGAGAGAGGGGGAGAGAGGGAGAGGGAGAGGGAGAGGGAGAGGGAGAGGGAGAGGGAGAGGGAGAGGGAGAGGGAGAGGGAGAGGGAGAGGGAGAGGGAGAGGGAGAGGGAGAGGGAGAGGGAGAGGGAGAGGGAGAGGGAGAGGGAGAGGGAGAGGGAGAGGGAGAGGGAGAGGGAGAGGGAGAGGGAGAGGGAGAGGGAGAGGGAGAGGGAGAGGGAGAGGGAGAGGGAGAGGGAGAGGGAGAGGGAGAGGGAGAGGGAGAGGGAGAGGGAGAGGGAGAGGGAGAGGGAGAGGGAGAGGGAGAGGGAGAGGGAGAGGGAGAGGGAGAGGGAGAGGGAGAGGGAGAGGGAGAGGGAGAGGGTCACAACTGGCTGAGATATGTGAAGAGGTTCGAGGTCAGCTTGCATCTACAACCTGGCTTCATCCTCTCCCGGGAGATCATGTCGTTTGGAGAGCCGCTCGATCAGTGAGCTCGTTAGCACGACTAGCGTGCGACAGACCGTAGGGCCCAGCAGCTTTGTCTGCCCGTGGTCGAGTCTGCACTCAATGCGAGCACTAATAAAGGCAGCCCTGGGGTAAACAGACAGGAGCAGCACATGCCGTAGAGTGCCGCAGTGTGGAAACAGGCCCTTCGGCCCAACTTGCCCAAACCCACCAACGAGAGGATTTCAGTACAGGAGTAAAGAGGTTCTTCTGCAGTTGTACAGGGCCCTGGTGAGACCACATCTGGAGTATTGTGTACAGTTTTGGTCTCCTAATTTGAGGAAGGACATCCTTGTAATTGAACCAGTGCAGCGTAGGTTCACGAGATTGATCCCCGGGATGGTGGGACTGTCATATGAGGAAAGATTGAAAAGACTGGGCTTGTATTCACTGGAGTTTAGAAGGATGAGAGGGGATCTTATAGAAACATATAAAATTATAAAAGGACTGGACAAGCTAGATGCAGGAAAAATGTTCCCAATGTTGGGCGAGTCCAGAACCAGGGGCCACAGTCTTAGAATAAAGGGGAGGCCATTTAAAACTGAGGTGAGAAGGAACTTTTTCACCCAGAGAGTTGTGAATTTGTGGAATTCTCTGCCATAGAGGGCAGTGGAGGCCAAATCACTGGATGAATTTAAGAGAGTTAGATAGAGCTCAGGGGGCTAGTGGAATCAAGGGATATGGGGAGAAGGCAGGCACGGGTTACTGATTGTGGATGATCAGCCATGATCACAATGAATGGCAGTGCTGGCTCGAAGGGCTGAATGGTTTCTTCCTGCACCTATTTTCTGTTAGTCCCAGCTATACTAGTCCCACCTGCCCGCGTTTGGCCCATATCCCTCCAAACCCGTACCATCTATTAACCTGTCTAACTGTTTCTTAAATGATGGGGTAGTCCCAGCCTCTCCTCCCTCCTCCGGCTGCTCGTTCCATAAACCGACCACCCTCTGTGTGAATAAGTTACCCCTCAGTTCCCCATTAAATGTTTCCCCCTTCACCTTGCACCTGCGTCCTCTGGTCCTCGATTCACTTACTCGAGGCAAGAGGCTTGCTCACCTTGTCCATCCGGTCCTTCTGCACTCCGTATTTACCCCCGAATCCCTTCGAGTAATCTGGAACGAGAGATGGGGAGGGTTAGCCTCACTGCCCCACGAGATATTTGGGGACAACCGGAGTGACCATGCATTACAAAGGCGGCAGCCAAACTAGATGCAGGAAGGCTAGGTTTGATTAGCTCAGCCATGAGGGGAAAAGAAAACAGATATGCTGCCGGAGAATATTAATCCATCACTTGGTTTTTTGCGCCTTTTGATGTCGATAAGGAAAGTCAGTGGTGATACATCAGGAGGGTGAATGAGATGCTGAAGTGAGTTGCTTTATTGCCTTAGACATGCTTAATCAGGCTTCAAAGAGGCGCTGATGGTTTGAATGGGATAAACATATACATGCAAAAAATTAGAATCCACAGATAAAGACAGGACAATGACAATAAAACGCTCCAATTTACCACACAGAACCTTCTCGGCGCCTCTTGGACATGCTAGGAGCCTCAGGGGGGAGAGGGCAGTGGGGCCTCGTGGGTCAGTTGGAGGGAGGGAGGACGACAACCGTGAGGGAGGGAGGGAGGACGACCACCATGAGGGAGGGGGGTAGAACAATGGAGGACCGCCATGTGGGCGGGGGAAGAACAGTGGAGGATCCCGGCCTGGTGGGGACTTGGATAGAGTGGACGTGGCGAGGATGTTTCCACCAGTGGGAGAGTCTCGGACCAGAGGGCACAGCCTCAGAATTAAAGGACGTTATTTTACAAAAGAGATGAGGAGACATTTCTTTAGTCAGAAGGTGGTGAATCTGTGGAATTCTTTGCTACAGGAGGCTGTGGAGGCCAAGTCAGCGGATATTTTTAAGGCAGAGATAGGTAGATTCTTGATCAGTATGGGTGCCAGGGGTTATGGGGAGAATGGGGTTACATAGATCAGCCATGATTGAATGGCGGAGTAGACTCGACGGGCTTAATTCTACTCCTATTCCTTTTGGCCTTTTGACCGCCGTGAGAGAGGGAGAGGGGAGGGAAGAAAGGATGAGGTTGGGGGGGGGGGGGGGGGTAGTTTGTAACTTTATCAGCGCCATTTACGTAGCCACTATTTGTATACCTTGGGTAGGCAAGCAAAGAATTTCACTGTGCCTTGTCACATGTGACAATGAAGTATTCCATTCCATTCCATTGACTGTTGGTCCCTAAACTAACCAGATGGTGACTTAGGGAATACATTTTTAACCCAGAGGTAAAAAAAACCTCTTGGCTTTATTCTGTTCCACACTCCTTGCCCCCTCCAGAACAAGATAGTGCGAGGGTCACCAATGAGGTAGATAGTAGTTCAGGACTGCTCTCTGATTGTGTATGGCAGGATGATTCAGTTGCCTGATAACAGATGGGAGAGGTGGTGTCCCTGAATCTGGAGATGTGCATTTTCGCACGTCTGTACCTGATGGGAGAGGGGAGAAGAGGGAGTGGCCGGGCTGAGACTTGTCCTTGACTGTGCTGCTGGCCTTGCCGAGGCAGCGTGAGGTGTAGATGGAGTCATGCAGGAAAATAACTGCAGATGCTGGTACAAATCGAAGGTATTTATTCACAAAATGCTGGAGTAACTCAGCAGGTCAGGCAGCATCTAGGAGAAAGGGGACGTCACCCATTCCCTCAGTCCTCGATGCTGCCGTGACCCGCTGAGTTACTCCAGCATTTTGTGACACCTTCGTACTGTAGATGGAGTCGAGTGGAAGCGTGAAGCAACGTTAATCTGCGCTGCCAGGATTCAGATCACTTGGCAAGGCAAGGCAACGGGGATGTCGTGTGTTACAGGCGTAGGGCCCCGTTTCCACGCCGTGTGACCCCAGCTGCCGAGAAGGCCTGTGCTGGAAGGTGGAGCATCTTTTCATCAACCCAAGAGCATCCTGGCCATGGCCCCTGCCTTGTTGAGACTCGTGCTTGGACAGCTCCTCCTTGTATTCGAAGCCCACCGCAGATTTGTCCTGCTTCTCTGTCTCAACACCGTACTTCCCGCCGAAACCTCTCTTATAGTCTGCGAATCCACAAGCAACCAAGACAGCAAAACAAGCCAAGTTAGGTCAAACATTCAGCACCACTAGGAACAGCAGGTGCCGGTTTACAAAAGCCAACACAAAGTGCCGGAGTAACTCAGCGGGGCAGGCAGCGTCTCTGGAAAACATGGATAGGTGACGTTTCACAAAGCGCCGGAGTAACTCAACGGGTCAGGCAGCATCTCTGGAGAACATGGAGAGGTTCTCTTCTTCAGGCTGATTGTATGAAGGAGGCGGGGTGAGTGGGGGGGGGGGGGGGGGGTTAGAAAGCTGGGGGAGAGGTGAGGGTCGGACAAACCCTGGCAAAGAGTGATAGGTGGATACACGCAAGGGGAGGGTTTTGATTGTCGGATGGCTGGACAAAGGCCAAAGATGACAGGAGAAAAAAAGTGTGTGGTCAGGAGAAAGGTTGACAGGGTAGGAGCAGGGTTCGGAGGCGAGGAAACTTCTTCAGAAGAGGGGCCCCGTCCCAAAACGTCGCCTATCCGTGACCCACGAGATGTTGCCTGACCTGTTGAGTTACTCCAGCACTTTGTGCCCTTTTCTTTAGGTCAAACACACGACAGGTTATAAAAGAGAACAACAACAATAACAGGACGGTACAAAAACAGATTACTTGAAATAAAACTCATTGAATTTGTCTTAGTTTTAAAGTTAGAAACATTCGGTTAAATGGCAACATCTGAAAACACCAGTTAGTACCAAAACACCGTGTCGACATCAAAGCTCCAACCGTGGCAAAAAGACACGTTCAACTACCACGACACGCACGATTAAACGGTTAGAGGTGAAAAGCACAAAGTCTGACTATCCCTGTCCTCGTGGCCCGCACAGCAGAACGCTCAAGCACCAAAGGCAATGGTCAGAGGAATCAAAGAGAGGGCAGAAAAATCAATTTGAAAGCACGTATCTATATATTACCAAAACTCTCATCTTGTAGGTTTGCTTGTTTTCAAAATACAGCCAAAATGGTACACGATAGCACAACAATTTTAGGCCCACCTTACTCACCATTGCCCCGCGGTTCAAACGATTGTTATATATTTAAAACTTATTCACTTTTTAAACTTTAAAAATCACTTTTTAAACTTTACTAAATCCCTTTTTAAACTTTACTAAATCCCTTTTTAAACTTTACTAAATCCCTTTTTAAAAACAAAGATGGCCGCCGCATCCGCACGTGCGCAGTTGGGGGAGGGTTGCCGCTCGGAGGGGGGTGGGGGGCGTGACCCGCCCGAGTAACGGGAGTGGCGGCCAATGAGGGGGGGTGAGGAGAGGTCTCCTGCTGCCGGCCACTGCAACGGTCGCTCCCTATCCCCTTGCCCGCCCCCGGGGGAGTTTTAAGGGGGGGTGGGGTGGGGGTTGAGGGGGGATGGAGTGGATGAGTGTCGTCGGTTGGGAGAGGGTTGACGGGCCTGCATGAGAGGTTTGGACACGACCAGTCCACGCCCTTCTAGTATTAAATAAAAAGATGGAAATGTTTCAATGCTCAGCGTGTCTGGCATCAATTGTGGAAAATTAAACACAGTTAATGTTTCAGGTCTGGCAGAAGTCACAGATCTGAATCCTCGCCATAGTGCACAGAACTGCACAGAAACAAGCCCTTCAGCCCAACCCTGTCCATGCCAACCAAGATGCCCCATACATGCAAGACTGGGAACTCCATCCACGACCTGTCCCACCCCAGTCATTCCTTCCTATCCCCGCTCCCGTCAGACAGAAGGTACAAAAGCTCAATAGTGCGCTCCAACAATCTCAGGAACAGCTGCCTCAGGAACGCAGTGGAGGCCAATTCTCGCAATGTATTCAAGAGAGAGCTAGATAGAGCTCTTAAGGATAGCGGAGTCAGGGGGTATGGGGAGAAGGAAGGAACGGGGTACTGATTGAGAATGATCAGCCATGATCACATTGAATGGCGGTGCTGGCTCGAAGGGCCTCCTCCTGCACCTATTGTCCTTCCTCACGTTAGGATACAGTCCGATTCACCACTACCCCATTCCGGACATTGTATGTGGGACTGGTGTGTAACAATGCTGAGAAGTATACCCCTCACTCTGTATCCTCCCATCTGCTCATCTATTATACTCGAGTTTGATGTGATTGTGTTCAAGTATAATATTATCTGATCGAATAGCCTGCAAAAAATAAAGCCTTTCACTCTACCTCATAAAAACAGGGTCAATTAAATCAATTCAGCGCAATAACAATTTAAAAGATACCTGGGAGAGGGGTACACGGATAGGAACCTTCTGAGAGGGACATGGTCAATTGTGGGCAAGTGGGGACCAGGTTGGTTGGTGCACCCGGGTCAGCATGGGCAAGTTGGGCCAAAGGGCCTGTTTCTGCACTGCATGACTCTGTGACTCCACAAGCAAGTTGGGTTAAGTTAAGGGCGGCACGGTGGCGCGGCGGTAGAGTTGCCGCCTTACAGCGAATGCAGCGCCGGAGACTCAGGTTCGATCCTGACTACGGGCGCCGTCTGTACGGAGTTTGTACGTTCTCCCCGTGGGTTTTAGATTTTTTTTTTAAATTTAATTTTTTTTTAAACATTTTTTTTAGAGATACAGCGCTGAAACAGGCCCTTCGGCCCACCGAGTCCGCGCCGCCCAGCGATCCCCGCACATTAACACTATCCTACACCCACTAGGGACAATTTTTTAAAACATTTACCCAGTCAATTAACTTACAAACCTGTACGTCTTTGGAGTGTGGGAGGAAACCAAAGATCTCGGAGAAAACCCACGCAGGTCACGGGGAGAACGTACAAACTCCGTACAGACGGCGCCCGAAGTCAGGATCGAACCTGAGTCTCCGGCGCTGCATTCGCTGTAAGGCAGCAACTCTACCGCTGCGCCACCGTGCCGAGATCTTCGGTTTCCCCCCACACTCCAAAGACGTACAGGTATGTAGGTGAATTGGCTGGGCAAATGTAAAAACTGTCCCCAGTGGGTGGAGGATAGTGTTAGTGTGCGGGGATCGCTGGGCGGCGCGGACCCGGTGGGCTGAAGGGCCTGTTTCTGCGCCGTATCTCTAAATCTAAATCTAAGTTTATTAGTGTTTGTTTAGGAATGAGACTTCAGCAGGGAACTTGGCAAACGGGTTAAACCTGCAGGAAGGATGGGCGGCAATTCATTCCTTTCTATTTGTCAAGTCCTCACTAAAATGACACCCTCGGCAGACTTGTGTCCGATTGCAGAGTGGGTTTACAGAAGGCACTTTTGCGGGGGGGGGGGGGGGGGGGGGGAATAAATAAATAGTAACAGTGCGGGGCAAAACCGACTGAAAGATTATTTCACTCAAGAGATTTGTCCCTGCAGGGGAAGCTGTTCTGGAACTGCCTGAAAGCAGGACTGGCAGAAACAGTAAACCAGGGCTTTCAAACGGGACGATAGATACAAAATGCTGAAGTAACTCAGCGGGTCAGGCAGCATCTCTGGAGAAAAGGAATGGGTGACGTTTTGGGTCGAGACCCTTCCTCAGACTGAGTTGTAAAAGGGAATCGCAGAGATGGAATGGAGCACTGGGGCAGGACGCGCTGCAGTAGAGTTGCTGCCTTACATCGAATGCAGCGCCGGAGACTCAGGTTCGATCCTGACTACGGGCATCGTCTGTACGGAGTTTGTACGTTCTCCCCGTGACCCGCGTGGGTTTTCTCCGAGATCTCCGGTTTCCTCCCACGCTCCAAAGACACACAGGTTTGTAGGTTAATTGGCTTTGGTAAAATTGTAAATTGACCCCAGTGTGTATTATAATGTGTGGGGATCGCCGGTCGGCACGGATTCGGTGGGCCGAAGGGCCTGTACTGTGCTGTATCCCTGAACTAAACTAAACTAAACATACACTCCTTGGACTCTAATTAAATCTAGTTCGCTTTTACTGAATTGGTTTGGAATATGAAATGCGTGGAAAAGAAGCCATTCATTATGGAGATTAAAATAAAATGACATTTACTCTTCTAGAACGGCTGGAACAGGCGGCCGTCTTTGATGTAGCTACATCGATGAATGAGGGAGAACAGGGCTCTGTGGTTTTGCGATCCCGACTAAAGCCCTTTATTGTCAAGTTTCCGCCAGCTTGCATTTTCATTGCCAGCATTTGCTAATCAACACCAGCTGCTTTGTTGTCTGTTATCCCGGTAATCTTCCTCGCCAACCCCTGGGCTGATGTCCAGCCCTGGGAGAGGAATCTGCTTGCGTCACCACTGCGCGGTTCATCGGGACTACGCCGCTGGACGCTAAACTAGCTGAACGCTGGAACAGCAAAAGCTTCACCCAACAAAAAGGCCTCAGTTAGGTGACAACTAGAGTGCTTCCTGTTCCAAACCCCAAACCCCAAACCTTGCCATTGCTGAACACAGTAAACCCTCACAATAGTTTAAGAAAATAACTGCAGATACTGGTACAAATCGAAGGTATTTATTCACAAATTGCTGGAGTAACTCAGCAGGTCAGGCAGCATCTCAGGAGAGAAGGAATGGGCGACGTTTCGGACTGAGGCTGAAGAAGGGTCTCGACCCGAAACGTCACCCATTCCTTCTCTCCTGAGATGCTGCCTCACCTGCTGAGTTACTCCAGCATTTTGTGAATAAATACTCACAATAGTTTAGTTTAGTTTAGAGATACAGCGCGGAAACAGGCCCTTCGGCCCACCGGGTCCACGCCGCCCAGCGATCCCCGCACATTAACACTATCCTACACACACTCTGGACAACTTTTACATTTACCAAGCCAATTAACCAACATACCTGTACGTCTTTGGAGTGTGGGAGGAAACCGAAGATCTCGGAGAAAACACAGGCAGGTCACGGGGAGAACGTACAAACTCCGTACAGACGGCACCCGTAGTCGGGATCGAACCCGAGTCTCCGGCGCTGCATTCGCTGTAAGGCAGCAGCTCTACCGCTGCGCCACCGTGCCGTGATGGACTTCTACACAGCGGATTCCCATTATAGCGGACTGAAGCTGCCGTTGCACCATCCCGTCCACTTCCGCCAACTGGCGGGAGCCTACGCTCATGGGAGCGAGCGAGCGGCATCAGTACCGGGCCCGTCCCTGACGCACAAACTCCGCACAGACAGCACCCGTGGTCAGGATGGAACCCGGGTCTCTGGCGCTGTGAGGCAGCAGCTCTACCTGCTGCACCACCGTGTCCACCGTTTGTCTTGGCATCTTACTCGGCACAGACATCGTTGGCTGTCGGGCCCGTCTTGTGCTGCAACACTCCATGCTCTACGTTCTATCCCAATGACCAAATCCAGGTGCTGAAACATTTCAGGAGCTTTAAAGCATTTTAAGCAGATTCCTCAATGTCTCGTATAAACCCCCTTTAGCTTTCAATGGCGGGGGCCATTCTCACCGGTTTTCACCCCTCACCCACTTTATCCCTTTGCCCAGGTCTATGAATGTCCTGAGTTACAAACCCTGATGCTGTACCGGGCTGTACCGAATCATTCCCATGGTTGTACACTCCAACTTCACAAGTTCATGGGGGCTAGGAGCAGAATTAGGCCATTCGGCCCATCACGTCTACTCTGCCATTCAATCATGGCCGATCTATCCCTCCCTCTCAACCCCATTCTCCTCCTGCCTTCTCCCCATAACCCTCGACACCCATACTAATCAAGTATCTGCCAATCTCTGCCTTAAAAATATCCACTGACTTGACCTCCACAGCCGTCTGTGGCAATTAATTCCAGACTCACCACCCACCCACGAAAAGAAAATTCCTCCTCATCTCCTTTTCTAAAGGCGAGTCCCTTCATTCTGAGGCTGTGCCCTCTGGTCCTAGACTCTCCCACTAGTGGAAACACCCTCTCCACATCCACTCTGTCCTGCCCTTTCACTGCTTGTTAAGTTTCAATGAGGTCCCCCCCCCTCATCCTTCTAAACTCCAGCGAATAGAGGTTTATTCAAACGCTCATCATATGTTAACCCAACCATTCCTGGGGTCATTTTGGTAAACCTTAAATGACCATCGATCGGGCTGTTTCACGCCATGTCTTGTGCGTGCATGCGTGTTGGGGGCCAAAGAAATTGCAAATCAAAACTCCGGCGACATTAACACATCCACTTTGTCCAGGCCTTTCACTATTCAGCGAGGTTCCCCCCCCCCCCCCCACACTCCCCCTCCCCCTTCTGACCTCCAGTGAGTGCAGGCCCAGTGCCTTCACACACATGGAGTCATAGGCTTCACTGCGGCATCACCTTTCTGCGATTCGTGCAACTGTGTGGTCTCCTGGTGGTCCCAGCCAAGGGCGTTTTTGTCTTGTCGATCTGTCTGGACACCAAACTTCCCTCCGAAACCTTTCACGTAATCTAGTGACATCAAACGCAGCTGGGTTAGTACAAAAGCAAATTCCGGTTCTGTCCCAATACACACACTCACCCCACACGCACGCTCACGCCCCACACACACTCACACCCCACACACGCACACCCCACACACGCACACCCCACACACCCCACTCACCACACACAAACACACCCCACACACACACTCACACCCCACACACGCACACCCCACACACGCACACCCCACACACCACACACAAACACACCCCACACACACTCACCCCACACACACTCACACCCTCACACACTCACCCCACACACACTCACCCCACACACACTCACCCCACACACACACACTCATCACACAAGTACACACACAAAAACAAACATATATTACAGTTCATTCGAGCGCGCTGCGCCCACGATGTGATCACAACAGCACACCACCAACCTTTCTGTGACTCGTGCTTCTCAGTTTTCCCATGGTACTCGAAGCCAACAGCACTCTTGTCCACTTTATCCTTTTCCACTCCGTACTTGCCACCAAATCCTTTGGAATAATCTACAGCAAAACAAGGCCTCTTGTTAAAGCAAAGCAAGAGAATTACATTGGACACAAAACGCCTCACGGGCTGCAGATTCACTGAGGCCCATTGAAGATGGCAGAGGTGATAGATGGTGGAGAGGCAAGGAGCCACACCCTGGGGGTGATGAGTTCCGGGGACTGATCCGGGCCACAGAGGCCGAGCAGTGGTCGTGGGAGACGAGGGTTGTCGTGTACAGACCGAGGGGTCGGTGGAGTGGGCCGAAGGGCCTGTTTCCACGCTGTAGCTCGAAAGTCTAAAGTCCGCTGAGAGCACACGGCAATAATAATCAGGTTTCAACATTGCATCAACACGCACACAGTTCTCCAGTCTCAAATCCCAACACTGTACCTTTCTGAGATGAGTGTTTGGCGGTCTTGCCTTCATATTCAAAACCCACAGCAGACTGGAAGAGACGAGAAACGAGACATTACCTCACACAATATAAACGCAAGGAACCGCAGACGCTTGTTAATTTAAAAAAAGACGCAAAGTGCTGGAGTAACTCAGCGGGTCAGGCAGCAACTCTGGAGAACGTGGATGGGTGACATCTTGGGTCGGTCATCTCGTCAGACTGTCCATTGAAAGGTTCCCGACCCGAAACGTCACCTATCCACGTTCTCCAGAGATGCTGCCTGACCCGCTGAGTTACTCCAGCACTCTGTGAAACGTCACCTATCCATGTTCTCCAGAGATGTTGCCTGACCCGCTGAGTTACTCCAGCACTCTGTGAAATGTCACCTATCCATGTTCTCCAGAGATGTTGCCTGACCCGCTGAGTTACTCCAGCACTCTGTGAAACGTCACCTATCCATGTTCTCCAGAGATGTTGCCTGACCCGCTGAGGTACTCCAGCATTTTGTGTCTTTAATTTCTTCCCACAATTTGCAGTGGGAATATGAGTATATCTGATTCAAGACTTCAGGTAAAGTGGTCATGTGACTAGTCAGAAAGCTGTCGGTGCCAAATAAGAACAGAAATTTGTTGGAAACACTCAGCTGATCAGGTAGCATCTGCGGAGAAACAAACAGGAATAAGACGGCAGAGTGCCATCGACCCAGGTTCCATCCTGAGCCAAAGACGTACAGGTTTGTAGGTTAATTGGCCTCTGTGAAATTGGCCCCAGTGTTGAGGGAGTGGATGTGAAAAACAGGACAGCTAAGAACTAGGATGATCGATGGTCAGTATGGACGTGGTGAGCAGAAGGGCCCATTTTTAACGCTGGGTCTAAACTAAACATTTGGAGATAGTCGTCAGAATACCAACAACACACCCCATAGTTCGCTTAGTGCCATGGAATCACCATCAGCCCTCTTGGCCAGGAGATGGGGCATTAGTTGAACACCCCGACTGAACGATAACTCCTCCGGCGCTGGACGCTGGTCCTGCAGCGGCTGACTTGCCGACAGACAGGCACGGTGGCGCAGCGGTAAAGTTGCTGCCCGACAGCGCCAGAGACCCGGGTTCGATCCCGACTACGGCTGCAGTCTGTACGGAGTTTGCACGTTCTCCCCCGTGACCTGGTGGGTTTTCCCCGGGTGCTCCGGTTTCCTCCCACACTCCAAAGACGTGCAGGTCTGTCGGTTAATGGGCTTCGGTAAAGATTGCAAACTATCCCTAGTGTGTAGTATAGTGTTGGTGTGCGGGGATCGCCGGTCGGCGTGGACTCGGTGGGCCGAAGGGCCTGTGTCCGTGCTGTGTTTCTAAACTAAAAAAAAAACTAAACCTGCACAACGCCCTTTAGAAGGTCACGGCATCGTGGAAGCTGAAACAGGCCCAACTTAGCCACGCCAACCAGGTTACGTCCCACTAGTCCCACTTGCCTGCCTGCGGTTCATATCTCTCCCGTACCTTCCTGTGTGTTTGCGCAAAGTCAATCACAGGCAAGTAACCGCATCCATGCTGAACAGTCAGGTCACACTGAACACACATTAAAAAACTCTGAAGAGGGGTCTCGACCCAAAACGTCACACATTCCTTCTCTCCCGAGATGCTGCCTGACCCGCTGACTAACTCCGGCATTTTGCGTCTACCTTCAAAACTCTGCGGGTCGTTGACCCCATTTTATAACCCAAGAGTTATGGAGATTGGAAGCAATTTGCTGCCTGTTGTCGGGCAACTGAACCATCCCACCGCAACCAGAGGGCAGCGCTGAACTACTATCTGCCTCATGGGTGACCCTCGGACTATCCTCGATCGGGCTTTGCTGGCTTTACCTTGCACCAAACGTTATTCCCTTATCACTTATCAATACTCTGTAAATGGCTCGACTGCAATCACGTATTGTCTATCCGCTGACTGGATGGAACGCGCAACAAAAGCTTTCCTCGCTCGGTACACGTGACAATAAACTAGACTGAAAGTGAAAATGTATCATGTGCAGGAAAGGGCGCGATCAACTTGGCATCATGCGTGTACGGAGATTGTGGGCCGAAGGGCCTATTCCTGTGCTGTGCTGCCCCACGTTCTATAAAATGGCCGCAGGATCAATTAATTACAGGCGGGCGGCTGGAGTTCTTGCCTTGTCCACCCGGTCCTTCTGCACGCCAAACTTCCCTCCGAATCCCTTCACAGAGTCCGTCTGAGAACAGTGCTTGGAAAGCTTAGTAATGTACTCGTGCCCGACAGCTGACTGGAAAGACACAAGGGTTCGACGTTAAAAACAATCGCGTTAAAGACTCAAATAAAAGTGGGAGGGGCAGAGAACGGACAGGTTTCGCCCCATTGTCCCCTTACGAAGAGCACAGGAGGTTTAGCCTCAGTCACGTTGAGTTTAGTTCAGAGATACAGCACGGAAACAAGTCCTTCGGCCCACCCAATCCCCGCCGACCAGCGATCCCCGCGTGCAGCGTAGGTTTACTAGGTTAATTCCCGGAATGGCGGGACTGTCATATGTTGAAAGACTGGAGCGGCTAGGTTTGTATACACTGGAATTTAGAAGAATGAGAGGGGAGCTTATCGAAACATACAAGATTATTAAGGGGTTGGACACGCTAGAGGCAGGAAACATGTTCCCAATGTTGGGGGAGTCCAGAACCAGGGGCCACAGTTTAAGAATAAGGGGTCGGCCATTTAGAACAGAGATGAGGAAAAACTTTTTCAGTCAGAGAGCTGTAAACCTGTGGAATTCTCTGCCTCAGAAGGCAGTGGAGGCCAATTCTCTGAATGCATTCAAGACAGAGCTAGATAGAGCTCTTAAGGATAGCGGAGTCAGGGGGTATGGGGAGAAGGCAGGAACGGGGTACTGATTGAGAATGATCAGCCATGATCACATTGAATGGCGGTGCTGGCTCGAAGGGCCGAATGGCCTCCTCCTGCACCTATTGTCTATTGTCCCCAACAAACTGAGGGACCCGTGGGCTGAGTTATCTCGCTGTAACACTGGAATCAAACAGTGCAACTCAGTGCAACAGGTAAAAAAAAATAAAACAAGACTCTTCTCTGATTCCAGTGAAGGTCAGAGCAGGCTGGTCGGTCCGAGACACATGGACTCCAGGGATTATAGGGTTAAGGACCGAGAGACAAAAGGGGAAGTCAGGTTCATTTTGGTTTATTATTTTACAAACGTAGAAAATAGGTGAAACCAAACGCAGGCTTGGCGATCGCTTCGCTCAACACCTTCGCTCAGTCCGCCTTAACCAACCTTATCTCTCGGTGGCCGAGCACTTCAACTCCCCCTCCCACTCCCAGTCTGACCTTTCTGTCATGGGCCTCCTCCAGTGCCATAGTGAGGCCCACCGGAAATTGGAGGAACAGCACCTCATATTTCGCCTGGGCAGCTTGCAGCCCAGCGGTATGAACATTGACTTCTCCAACTTTAGATAGTTCCTCTGTCCCTCTCTTCCCCTCCCCCTTCCCAGTTCTCCCTCTATCTTCCTGTCTCCACCTATATCCTTCCTTTGTCCCGCCCCCCTGACATCAGTCTGAAGAAGGGTCTCGACCCGAAACGTCACCCATTCCTTCTCTCCTGAGATGCTGCCTGACCTGCTGAGTTACTCCAGCATTTTGTGTTTAGTGTAATCGCTGGTCAGTACAGACTCAGTGGGCCGAAAGGCCCGTTTCCATGCTGTATCTGTAAACTAAAGTGTGTTTAGTCTTCAGCCTGAAGGGTCCCGACCCAAAATGTCATCCATCCTTTCTCTCCAGAGATGCTGCCTGACCCACTGAGTTACTCCAGAAAATTGAATCTATCTTTGGTATAAACCAGCATCTACAGTTTTTTATTATTTACAATAGGTGCAGGAAGAGGCCATTCGGCCCTTCGAGCCAGCACCGCCATTCAATGTGATCATGGCTGATCATTCTCAATCAGTACCCCGTTCCTGCCTTCTCCCCATACCCCCTGACTCCGCTATCCTTAAGAGCTCTATCTAACTCTCTCTTGAATGCATTCCGAGAATTGGCCTCCACTGCCTTCTGAGGCAGAGAATTCCACAGATTCACAACTCTCTGACTGACAAAGTTTTTCCTCATCTCAGTTCCAAATGGCTTACCCCTTATTCTTCCTACACACTGTCTACCCTTGTTTTGGGAAGGGTTGGGTGGGAAAGGCAAATATGTCAAAAAAGCAGATGAAAAACAAAATTGTTTCTTAAAAAACACATCACTGAAGAGATACCGAGAGGTCACTATGTAATCCACACTGGTTTATAGCAAGCAGACCTGTTGTTCCTCTTCAAAAAGACTTCAATTTCTATTGTGTCTTGCTTCACCACAACATTCATGTGTTCCATGAGCAGAATTAGGCCATTCGGCCCATCAAGCTCACTCCGCCATTCAATCATGGCTGATCTCTCATGTGGAATTCTCTGCCACAGAAGGTAGTTGAGGCCAGTTCATTGGCTGTGTTTAAGAGGGAGTTGGATGTGGCCCTTTTTGCTAAAGGGATCAGGGGGTATGGAGAGAAGGCAGGTACAGGTTACTGAGCTGGATGATCAGCCATGATCATATTGAATGGCGGTGCAGGCTCGAGGGGCCGAATGGCCTACTCCTGCACCTATTTTCTATGTTTCTATCTATCTCTCCCTCTCAACCCCCATTCTCCTGCCTTCTCCCCATAACCCCTGACACCTGTACTAATCAAGAATCTGTCAATTTCTGACTTTAAAATATCCACTGACTTGGCCTCCACAGCCGTCTGTGGCAACGAGACCCACAGATTCACCACACCTCTGAGTGAAGAAACGTCTCCTCATTTTTCCTTTCTAAAAGTACGTCCTTTTATTCCGAGGCTGCGCCCTCTGGTCCTGGACTCTCCACACACTCGCGGAAACATCTTCTCCACATCCACCCGATCCTGGCTTTCCGATTACAATCACCAATTGTGGTGCAAAAGACAGACAGACAGTTTACACGGAGATTGTAACGGTATTCCTCCGATACAGAACAGGGGAGAAACATCCGAGACACAAAGAACTGCAGATACCAGTTTACAACAAAAGAAAAAGTGCTACCTGGGCCTTTTTAAAAAAAACCAGGATCGAGAGAACTGGTCCAGCACTGAAACTTGGTTTCAAAGTCCAAATCCTTACCTTATCCATACGATCGTCCTGCACGCCAAACTTCCCCCCGTATCCATGTGAAGCTTTAGGCCCGTCCGTTAACTCTTTCTGTTTGAGAGATTTATGCTCTTGAGAGACATTTTCTCTGAGTTCCTGCAAGCTGAATGAAGCAAGATAGAGAATGGTCAAGATACAACAACACTACAAACAGGAGAGCCAACTCCATCAAACCTTCAGCCCAATGTTTGTGTGAAATCCAGGAACATTTCAAGAGCGTTGAACTGACATGGGAACTCAGCGAAGGTAGACACAAAATGCTGGAGTAACTCAGCAGGTCAGGCAGCATCTCGGGAGAGAAGGAATGGGTGACGTTTCGGGTCGAGACCCTTCTTCAGTCTGAAGAAGGAATGGGTGACGTTTCGGGTCGAGACCCTTCTTCAGTCTGAAGAAGGAATGGGTGACGTTTCGGGTTAACCACAGATTAACCACCCTCTGACTTCTTCAGTCTGAAGAAGGGTCTCGACCCGAAACGTCACCCATTCCTTCTCTCCCGAGATGCTGCCTGACCTGCTGAGTTACTCCAGCATTTTGTGAATAAAAAGTTCTTGATTAGAACGGGTGTCAAGGGTTATGGGGAGAAGGCAGGAAAATGGGATTAGGAGGCAGAGATCAGCCATGATTGAATGGCGGAGTGGACTCGATGGGCCGAATGGCCCCATTCTACTCCCATAACTTGAGAACTGCAGATGTTGGTTTAACCCGCATCTACCTTACTGGTCAGTGAATTCCTACCCCCCCCCCCCCCACCCCGCCCCCTCTTGTAGGAAATCCTGAAAAGCATTGAGGATCTTGAGAGAGTTTAACAAGGAGGACACCGAGAGGCTGTTTGTTCAGACCGGTCGGTGGCCGTAGACTCAGGTCGAACAAAGTGACGTTTGTGATGCTGCAGGTGGAGCAGATGTCTCACGGATGCATTGATCTGGATTCCAACTTCTGTTGCTCAGCCTTCTGTTCCGTTTGTACCTTCTCCCCGCTGCCTCCTCGGTTTGTTCTCACATCCCAGAGACGTTACGGTGTGGGAAGCCTTGTGGCGCAGCTGTAGAACTACTGCCTCACAGCGCCGGAGAGCCTGACGTTTAGATTTTAGAGATACAGCGCGGAAACAGGCCCTTCGGCCCACCGGGTCCGCGCCGCCCAGCGATCCCCGCACATTAACACTATCCTACACACACTAGGGACAATTTTTACATTTACCCAATCAATTAACCTACAAACCTGCACGTCTTTGGAGTGTGGAAGGAAACTGAAGATCTCGGAGAAAACCCACTCAGGTCACGGGGAGAACGTGCAAACTCCGTACAGACGGCGCCCGTAGTCAGGGTCGAACCCGAGTCTCCGGCGCTGCATTCGCTGTAAGGCAGCAACTCTGCCGCTGCGCCACCGTGCCGCCCTTGCAGGTATTCTGTGAGGAGTTTGTACGTTCTCCCCGTGTCCATTTTTCCCCCCCCTCCAGGTGCTGCGGTTTCCTCCCACACTCCAAAGGCAAACAGGTTTGTAGGTTAATTGGCTTCTGTAAATTGCCTTCTGTAAATTGTGTGGGGAGCGGATGAGGAAGTGGGATAACGTAGAAGGAGCATGAACGGTCAGCATGGGCTCAGTGGGCCGAAGGGCCTGTTTCCATGCTGGAACTCCAAACTAAATTAAACACAACAGCTGCAAAATGGGTTTAAAGTCCAGAATTTGTCGTACGTTTAAAGTAGAAAAGGCAGACTCAATCAATCACAATCTTTTAAGTGCCCGGATCAATCGTCATATATAATAAGATAATTAGGGGATTGGACACATTAGAGGCAGATAACATGTTCCCAATGTTAGGGGAGTCCAGAACAAGGGGCCACAGTTTGAGAATAAGGGGTAGGCCATTTAGAACGGAGATGAGGAAGAACTTTTTCAGTCAGAGGGTGGTGAAGGTGTGGAATTCTTTGCCTCAGAAGGCAGTGGAGGCCAGTTCGTTGGATGCTTTCAAGAGAGAGCTGGATAGAGCTCTTGAGGATAGCGGAGTGAGGGGGTATGGGGAGAAGGCAGGAACGGGGTACTGATTGAGTGATCAGCCATGATCGCATTGAATGGCGGTGCTGGCTCGAAGGGCTGAATGGCCTACTCCTGCACCTATTGTCTATTGTCTATTGTCTATTGTCATCTTGGAAATATTTCCTGTAGGAAAGAACTGCAGATGCTGGTTTAAAGTCAAAGGTAGACACAAAATGCTGGAGGAACTCAGCGGGACAGGCAGCATCTCTGGAGAGAAGGAATGGGTGACGTTTCGGGTCGAGACCCTTCTTCGGACCTGGAATAGAAACATAGAAAATAGGTGCAGGAGGAGGCCATTTGGCCCTTCGAGCCAGCACCACCATTCATTGTGATCATGGCTGATCATCCACATGTTAATTTGAGCTGGGGTAGAAATGGAAGATTCAGGAACAACCAAGAATATGATTGAACATTCTCAAATAATTTGTATTCTACCTTTCATATCCCTTTTGGAATGTCCGGAAGTGTTTTACAAGCAAAGGGCTTGTGAGAATGTAGTTGCTTTTGGAACAAACCTGCTTAGAATGTCAGGGAGACAAAGGCTTTTTTATATTGTCATCCCTTTGCCCAGGATAGTCAGTACTCTACGCTCATCCTGCCATTATAAATAAGGCCACGGTTTCCTTTGGAATAGTGTGGTTGGTTGGTGATCGCACACCAGTTGGAGCAATCTCAGTCCACATAGCGGGTGGTGCAGTGTCTGAATACCTCCATTGCAAAACAATTTCAGGATGCACTAATATTGTTGCCAAGTCCAAATCATTCTGCGGTCTCCACTAAACCCTGGCTCTTCCTACAGATTGCAAAGGTGGCACAAGTACCAGACACTGAACATCAATGGGCGGACACACAGTGCGGGCCTAACTGAGAATGGTCTGAAGAAGGGTCCAGACCCGAAACATCACCCATACTTTTTTCCCCCCGGAGAGGCTGCCCGACCCGCTGAATTGCTCCTGCACTTTGTGTCAGTCAGAGGAAGGGCCTCAAGCCGAAACTTCACCCATCCCTATTCACTAGAAATGCTGGCCGACCCACTATCTGTTTTATCTTTGGTATAAATCAGCAGTTGCAGTCCTTTTGTTTCTGCATTGAACGCTCAATCCCTGCTTCCTGCTCGACACACAACGATTCATCCAGGAAGCAGCAAATCACTGAACACTTCCTGCCGCAGAGCCAGGCCGCGATCGGACTTTAGCAAGTTAAACACAAACGGTGAGAAAGGTCACCCATTCCTTCTCTCCAGAGATGCTGCCTGTCCTGACTCTCAGCCCTGACGAAAGGGTCTCGACCTGAAACGTCACCCATTCCTTCCTTCCTTCCAGAGATGCTGCCTGTCCTGACTCTCAGCCTGAAGAAGGGTCTCGACCTGAAACATCACCCATTCCTTCCTTCCTTCCAGAGATGCTGCCTGACCCGCTGAGATACTCCGGCGTTTTGTGTCTGTCTTCGGCGTAGACCCAGCGTCTGCAGTTCGGCAAGTTAACCTGCAACAGTACAGTGACGGGCAGCCTTCCTTGCCACCACTCCTGGAGAAGGGTACTCACTTTATGTGGGCCTGGTGTCCGGATCCTTGCACTGTCTTGGCACCCCATCGCTGCTCTTTCTCGGACAAGTCATTCTGGTTAACAGAAACAGGACAGTTACTCTTCTACCCAGACTAACGTGCAGATCATCGATAGAAAGGAAACGGAAAAACGGTTGTGCATTTAACGTGCATTTCCGCAACAGGAATTGGATAGAACACCAGAGATGATTTAGGGAACACAATAGACAATAGGTGCAGGAGGAGGCCATTCGGCCCTTTGATCATTCACAGCGCCATTCACTGTGATCATGGCTGATCATTCTCAATCAGTACCCCGTTCCTGCCTTCTCCCCGTACCCCCTGACCATTGGTAGAGTTGCCGCCTTACAACGCCAAAGACCCGGGTTCGATCCCGACTACGGGTGCTGCCTGTACAGAGTTTGTACGTTCTCCCCGTGACCGCGTGGGTTTTCTCCGGGTGCTCCGGTTTGGTCCCACACTCCAATGACGCGCAGGTTTGGAGGTTAATCGGTTCGGTAAGGATTGTACATTGTCCCCGGCGTGTGGGATAGTGCTAACGTGCAGGGATCGCTGGTCGCTGTGGACTCTGTGTCCATACTGCATCTCTAAACTAAACTCTAAACGAAATTAATTTCCGTTAAATAGTCCGAATTGGTTATAATCAGTCCTTTGTGATCCGTTTATTGTCACGTGTACCGAGGTACAGTGAAAAGCTTTTGTTGCGTGCTAACCAGTCAGCAGAAAGACATGATTACAATCGAGCATCCACACTGAGCAGATAGACAATAGACAATAGGTGCAGGAGGAGGACATTCGGCCCTTCGAGCCAGCACCGCCATTCAATGTGATCATGGCTGATCATTCTCAATCAGTACCCCGTTCCTGCCTTCTCCCCATACCCCCTAACTCTGCTATCTTTAAGAGCTCTATCCAGCTCTCTCTTGAATGCATTCAGAGAATTGGCCTCCACTGCCTTCTGAGGCAGAGAATTCCACAGATTTACAACTCTCTGACTGAAAACGTTTTTCCTCATCTCCGTTCTAAATGGCCTACCCCTTATTCTTAAACTGTGGGCCCTGGTTCTGGACTCCCCCCAACATTGGGAACATGTTTCCTGCCTCTAAATGATAAAGGGAATAACGTGAATAATGGACAGATTAGACTTTAGCGAGACAGCGTGGAAACAGGCCCTTCGGCCCACCGAGTCTGTGCAGACCAGCACCATCCAACACACTCGGGACCAATTCCAATCTACAGAAGCCAATTAACCTACAAACCCGTAGGTCTTTGGAGTGTGGGAGGAAACCGGAGCGCCTGGAGAGAACCCACGTGGTCTCAGCGAGAAGGTATAAACTCCGTACGTAGAAAGGATTGAACCCGGGTCCCTGCCGCTGTAAGGCAGCAACTCTACTGGCACTTCTATTACACAATGTAGCATTAAGCCTTCAGCATTTTTAGCTTGCAACAACAAAAACTTATTGCCGTTGAAAAGATCTCCATTTCATCAAAATCCTGTGGAAATATAACTTTGTTACTGCGAGTCTGAAACTCTCGATGTTCCTTCCCTCATTGATACTATTGTCTTTCCAATGCATTCTTCTATGACATGAGGGTTACGGATTTAGAGATACAGCGCGGAAACAGGCCCTTCGGCCCACCGAGTCCGCGCCGCCCAGCGATCCCCGCACATTAATACTATCCTACACACACTAGGGACAATTTTTACATTTACTCAGTCAATTAACCTACATACCTGTACGTCTTTGGAGTGTGGGAGGAAACCGAAGATCTCGGAGAAAAACCACGCAGGTCACGGGGAGAACGTACAAACTCCGTACAGACGGCGCCCGTAGTCAGGATCGAACCCGAGTCTCCGGCGCTGCATTCGCTGTAAGGCAGCAACTCTACCGCTGCGCCACCGTGCCGCCGTTCTTCTGAACACGGCTGTCAGACCAAAGCAGAGCAACCAACGCCTCTCAAATCACTGATGACCAAGTGGTCTGATGCTAAATCTGCTTCCAAATGCCAAGCCTGCTTCTCCTTCATATTCAGCGCCACTGACTACATTTAAGAGGCATTTAGACACGAACCGGCCGGGCACAGAAAGAAGGTGGACACAAAATGCTGGAGTAACTCGGTGGGACAGGCAGCATTTCTGGAGAGAAGGAATGGGCAATGTTTCAGGTGGAGACCCTTCTTCAGACTGATGTCAGGGGAGTGGAAGGAAGTGTACAGATAAGGTAGTGTAAGGTGTGAAAACAGGACCAAGGGAATGGAGATCCATGAAAACGTAGAATAGATCATCGTTAGTTGGGAGAAGGTAACAACAAAGCAGATAAAATGTAGTCGGAGACAGGAAGACTGGTCAGAGAACTGGGAAGGGGATGGAAACAGAGGGAAAGCAAGGGGTTACTTGAAGTTAGAGGAGTCAATGTTCATACCGCTGGGGTGTAAGCTGCTCAAGCGAAATACAAGGAGCTGTTCCTCCAATTTGCGCTGGGCCTCACTCTGACAATGGAGGAGGCCCAGGACAGAAAGGTCAGTGTGGGAATGGGAGAGGGAGTTAAAGTGCTGAGCGACTGAGATATTTATTTATTTATATATATATATATATTTTTAGAGATACAGCGCGGAAACAGGCCCTTCGGCCCACCGAGTCCGCGCCGCCCAGCGATCCCCGCACATTAACACTATCCTACACACATTAGGGACAATTTTTACATTTACCCAGTCAATTAACCTACATACCTGCACGTCTTTGGAATGTGGGAGGAAACCGAAGATCTCGGAGAAAACCCACGCAGGTCACGGGGAGAACGTACAATCTCCCTACAGACGGCGCCCGTAGTCAGGATCGAACCTGAGTCTCCGGCGCTGCATTCGCTGTAAGGCGGCAACTCTACCGCTGCGCCACCGTGCCGCCCTTATATCAGGTAGGTTTAGGCGAAGGTGTTCAGTGAAACGATCGCCGAGCCTGCGCTTGTCTTTCTTCGGTTTAAACCAGCATCTGCAGTTCTATAAGAAGATAACTGCAGATGCTGGTACAAATCGAAGGTATTTATTCACAAAATGCTGGAGTAACTCAGCAGGTCAGGCAGCATCTCGGGAGAGAAGGAATGGGTGACGTTTCGGGTCGAGACCCTTCTTCAGACCCTTCTGCAGTTCTATTGTACACAGGCACAGGAGATGGGCCTAATGTGGGCAAATGGGATTAGTGTAGATGGGCAATAAGCATGGCATGGTCATGGTGGGCCGAAGGGCCCATTTACATGCCGTATCATTCTGTAACTTCATGGTCTCCCGGGCACACCAGGATGTTGAAAGCCAGTGTATCAAATCCAATCACAGCTTGGTTTAGTTTCGCCTAGAGATGCAGCATGGCAATAGGTCCTTTGGCCCACCAAGCCCCCGCCGACCAACGATCGTCCGTTCACACCAGTTCCACGTTATGCCACTTTTTCCATCCACTCCCGACACACGAGGGAACAATTTACAGAGGCCAATTAACCTACAGAATGCGCACGTCTTTGAAATGCGGGAGGAAACCGGAGAACTCGCGCGATAATAGGGAGAACGTGCAAACTCCACGCGGACAGCGCCCGAGGTGGGGATCGAACCTGGGTCTGGGACGCTGTGAGGCAGTGGCCCTACCCGCTGCACCACCGTGCTCACCCCGCCCGGCTGCAAAGGAAACCCATAAATGCTCACCTCAAAGTCAGGGTCTGTATCCCAATCATCGCCATCGTCTGGTGCGGTCACAGAGATAGTCCGGCCTGCAGCTGCTTTCCACATCTGGAAAAGAGATGTCGTTCAGTGTAGTTCACTATCACGGGTACCGAGGTACAGTGAAAAGCCTTTGTTGCGTGCCAACCAGTCAGCGGAAAGACAACACACGATTACAATCGAGCCATTCGCAGTGAACAGATACATGATAAGGGAATAACGTTTAGTGCAAGGTAAAGCCAGCAAAGTCCGATCAAGGATAGTCCGAGGGTCACCAATGAGGTAACATAGAAACATAGAAAATAGGTGCAGGAGTAGGCCATTCGGCCCTTCGAGCCTGCACCGCCATTCAATATGATCATGGCTGATCATCCAACTCAGTATCCTGTACCTGCCTTCTCTCCATACCCCCTGATCCCTTTAGCCACAAGGGCCACATCTAACTCCCACTTAAATATAGCCAATGAACTGGCCTCAACTACCTTCTGTGGCAGAGAATTCCAGGTAGACAGTAGTTCAGCACTGCTCTCTGGTTGTGGTGGGATGGTCCAGTTGCCCGATAACAGCCGGGAAGAAACTGTCCCCGAATCTGGAGGAGTGAGTTGATTTACATCGATTACTACAAAACACGAACCAAACCGAATAAAAGACATGCATTTGCATAGCGCCTTCTACATCCATCCCTGGACATCCAGAGGCCCTTTGCAGCCAGTGGTGTACTGTTTGAAAAACGCAGAGTTAAAAAGGCAATTGTTAATCTGCAGACGTGTCCAACGCAAACACGAAAATGAAAAGAAAACGTACTCCCAGCAGGCAATGCTTCACGACTGCAGGACAGAACGGCAGGTGCTGGTTGGCGTACACCGACGCTCGAACAAAAAACTGGAGTAACTCAGGGGGTCAGGCAGCATCTCTGGGGAGAAGGAATAGGTGACATTTCAGGTCAAAAAACTTCTTCAGACTGATCAATACAACTGATCAATGTTGGCTGGAAGACAAACAATCGCTGGTAGCCGTGTGCAAGAAGAAGCTTTGGAATCTGGTGGGACTTACATTCAAGCTTTTCTATCTCCTACCTGACGGGAGAGGGGAGAAGAGAAGAGAGAATGGCTGGGATGTGAGTGGTCTCTGATCATGTTGGATGCTTTGCCGAGCCAAAGGGAAGTGTAGCTGGGGTAGACGGGCGGGGGGCTGGTGTGTGTGATGTGCTGGGGGCGTACACAGCTCTCTGCCTACGCAATGCCCAAGGTCACGAGTCTCAGTGATGGGGTTTCTCCTGATCCCCAATCACAAATGACCCAGGTTCATCCCGAGACCGCCACCCCTAGCTGTGAACTGCCCTGCCAGAGGAAACATTCTCCCCGTCTCCACCCTGTTTAAACGTTGCTTCACTTCTGGGTGGCACAGAGGTAGACAATAGACAATCGGTGCAGGAGGAGGCCATTCAGCCCTTCGAGCCAGCACCGTCATTCAATGTGATCATGGCTGATCATTCACAATCAGAATCACAATTCCTGCCCACTCCCCATACCCACTGACTCCGCTATCTTTAAGAGCTCTATCTAACTCTCTCTAGAAAGCATCCAGAGAATTGGCCTCCACTGCCTTCTGAGGCAGAGAATTCCACAGATTTACAACTCACCGAGTGAAAACGTTTTTCCTCATCTCCGTTCTAAATGGCCTACCCCTTATTCTTAAACTGTGGCCCCTGGTTCTGGACTCCCCCAACATTGGGAACATGTTTCCTGCCTCTAACGTGTTATAACATATAACATATAACAACTACAGCATGGAAACAGGCCTGTCCGGCCCTACCAGTCCACGCCGACCATTCTCCCTGACCTAGTCTCATCTACCTGCACTCAGACCATAACCCTCCAATCCCCTCCTATCCATATACCTATCCAATTTACTCTTAAATAATAAAATCGAGCCAGCCTCCACCACTTCCACCGGAAGCCCATTCCATACAGCCACAACCCTCTGAGTAAAGAAGTTCCCCCTCATGTTACCCCTAAACCTTTGTCCCTCAATTCTGAAGCTATGTCCCCTTGTTGGAATCTTCCCCACTCTCAAAGGGAAAAGCCTACCCACGTCAACTCTGTCCGTCCCTCTCAAAATTTTAAAAACCTCTATCAAGTCCCCCCTCAACCTTCTACGCTCCAAAGAATAAAGACCCAACCTGTTCAACCTCTCTCTGTAGCCTAAGTGCTGAAACCCAGGCAACATTCTAGTAAATCTCCTCTGTACCCTCTCCATTTTGTCGACATCCTTCCTATAATTTGGCGACCAGAACTGCACACCATACTCCAGATTCAGCCTCACCAATGCCCTGTACAATTTCAACATTACATCCCAACTTCTATACTCGATGCTCTGATTTATAAAGGCAAGCATACCAAACGCCTTCTTCACCACCCTATCCACATGAGATTCCACCTTCAGGGAACAATGCACAGTTATTCCCAGATCCCTCTGTTCCACTGCATTCCTCAATTCCCTACCATTTACCCTGTACGTCCTATTTTGATTTGTCCTACCAAAATGCAGCACCTCACACTTATCAGCATTAAACTCCATCTGCCATCTTTCAGCCCACCCTTCCAAAAGGCCCAAGTCTCTCTGTAGACTTTGAAAATCTACCTCACTATCAACTACTCCACCTATCTTAGTATCATCTGCATATTTACTAATCCAATTTGCCACACCATCATCCAGATCATTAATGTAAATGACAAACAACAGTGGACCCAACACAGATCCTTGGGGCACTCCACTAGACACTGGCCTCCAACCTGACATACAATTGTCAACCGTTACCCTCTGGTATCTCCCATTCAGCCATTGTTGAATCCATCTTGCAACCTCACTATTAATATCCCTTAATAATCTTATAGGTTTCAATAAGAAACCTTCTAAATTCCAGTGTATACAAGCCTAGTCGCTCCAGTCTCTCAACATATGACAGTCCCGCCATTCCGGGAATTAACCTAGTAAACCTACGCTGCACGCCCTCAATAGCAAAAATATCCTTCCTCAAATTTGGAGATCAAAATTGCACACAGTACTCCAGGTGCAGTCTCACTAGGGCCCGGTACAACTGCAGAAGGACCTCTTTGCTCCTATACTCAACTCCTCTTGTTATGAAGGCCAACATTCCATTGGCTTTCTTAGAGTTGCTGCCCTACAGCGCCAGAGACCCGGGTTCCATCCTGACCACGGGCGCTGTCTGTACGGAGATTGCACGTTCTCCCCGTGACCGCGTGTATTTTCCACAGGTGCTGCGGACTCCTCTCACACTCCAAAGGCGTGCAGGTTTGTGGGTTAATTGGCTTTGGTAAATTGTAAATTGTCCCTTGTACGTAGGATAGTGCTTGTGTACGGGGATCGCTGGTTGGCACGGCCTCGGAGGGCCGAAGGGCCTGTTTCCGGGCTGTATCTCTAAACTAAATTTCACTGCGACGTCACAATGCTCCATTATACTTCTGTGCACCAGCCAACATTTTTTGACTGTCAGTCTGAAGAAGGGTCTCGACCCAAAACGTCCCCCATTCCTTCCCTCCAGAGATGCTGCCTGTCCCGCTGAGTTACACCAGCATTTTGTGTCTGTCTTCGGTGTAAACCAGCATCTGCAGTTCCTTCCTAGTAATTTTTACGCTCGAGTCTCGAATGGGATGTTTAACCACACGATCGTTTGACTCGGTGCCAAGAAAACAGACGACTGAGCGATGGATATCATGGCAGAAACCAACATGATTAACCTGCCGCATTGATTCAAGCTTTCCACTTAACCCATTTCATTTGGCCTTTATCTCTGTGGCACGGAGGACATTTTGAAGAGGACATTTAGAAAGAGAGAGTCTCTCAGTGTGGAAACATGCCCTTCAGCCCAACTTGCCCACACTGGCTAACATGCCACTAGTCCCACCTACCTGCGCTTGGCCCATATCCTCCTGAACCTGTTCTATCCACGTACCATGTTTCTCCAACGTTGCGATAGTCCCAGCCTCAACTACCTCCTCGGGCAGCTCGTTCCAAACACCCACCACCCTTTGCGTGAAAAAGTTACCCCTCAGATTCCTATTAAACCTTCCCCCCCCCCTCCCTCCCTCCCTCTCATTTTAAACGTCTGTTTCTCGATTCCCGCTTCTCTGGGCTTTTAATTAACCTTTTCCTGGTAACAGTCAGTAATTTATGTGATCATCTTCCGTCGGCAGATCCAGTATCAGTCACCCTCCTGGCCAAATTCCAGGCACATCCAGAGAGATCACATTTCAAACATTGTTCTCTCCCCATCCGACCGACCACAGTGGAACAAACGACAGTCCATAAACAAAACAGAAACCCTGACCAGTAAAGAATTCCCACTAAACCCACAATTTAAAATAAAAAACAACCCACATTCTTCTGTGCACATATACCACAAATTATTTTCCCCGACATTCTTCTGTGCAGTAGGCAGGAACAGGACGGGTTTTAATGACGAGGTTTTGTAGTTAGTCATTGTAATTCAGAGCTAGCTAATCGGAGGGTGGGGAAGAGAGAGCTAGATAGAGCTCTTAATGATAGCGGAGTCAGGGGGTATGGGGAGAAGGCAGGAACGGGGTACTGATTGAGAATGATCAGCCATGATCACATTGAATGGTGGTGCTGGCTCGAAGGGCTGAATGGCCTTCACCTATTGTCTATTGAAAGGTAGCACTGAAATGTGCATCTGCCTCCCACAAGGAAGAAATGATAGAGAGTACTAACTGGCAGATTCTTCAGTGCCCCTGTCATCTGTAAACTCACCGAGCCCACACACCTCAGCATCGAGGCCCAGTGCAGGCAGACTTAAACTCTGTTCAATTTAAAGACGATGTCTAGTTTAGTTCAGTTTAGAGATACAGCGTGGAAACAGGCCCTTCGGCCCACCAGGTCCGCGCCGCCCAGCGATCCCCGCACACTAACACTATCCTACACACACTAGGGACGATTTTTACATTTACCAAGCCAATTAACCGACATACCTGCACGTCTTTGGAGTGTGGGAGGAAACCGAAGATCTCGGAGAAAACCCACGCAGGTCACGGGGAGAACGTACAAACTCCGTACAGACGGCGCCCGTAGTCAGGATCGAACCCGGGTCTCCGGCGCTGCATTCGCTGTAAGGCAGCAACTCTACCGCTGCGCCACCGTGCCGCCCGATAGGGGGTATTTCTTTGTTTTACACAGAGAGCAGGTGGGTGCCTGGAACACACTGCCAGGGATGGTGGTGGGGGCAGATAGGAGAAGGGCATTTAAGAGTCTTTGGGATGAACAGGGAAGGGAGGTACAGGGAGCCCACAGAGCAAGGTTAGTTTAATTTGGTGTCATATTTGGCACATGGTGGCGCAGTGGTAGAGTTGCTGTCTCACAACGCCAGAGACCCAGGGTTGGACCCTGACTACAGATGAGGGGCAAGCTGCAGAGGACCAATCAACTTACAAACCTTGGGCTGTGGGAGGAAACCGGACCACCTGGAGAAAACCCCACGCGGTCACAAGAAGAACAAGCAAACTCCACACAGACAGCATCCATGGTCAGGGTCCAAGCAGATGTGGCGCTGTCAGGCGGCAACTCCACCGCTGCCCCACCGGTTAGTACTGCGCCAGATGGAAACTCCTTCATCGTTGCATTCTAGATACTTGCCATTCCTTCTCTCCCGAGATGCTGCCTGACCTGCTGAGTTACTCCAGAATTTTGTGAATAAATACCTTCGATTTGTACCAGCACCTGCAGTTATTTTCTTACACTAGATACTTGCCACATCTCACTACAGAACAGGAGCGTTTGTGTGTCCGGTCCAACACTATCCATTTGATGGAGGTAGCTGTCCATTTTGTTTTCTCCCCCCCCATCATTGATGGCCTTTGCTGGGGGACCAACTGGTTGAATTGGCGACAAAACTTCCAAAGGACCTGTCAGTGTTTGCAGAGCGGCGTGGAGAGCAAGACCTCCCCCATATCCTTGCCGCTGAGAATGATGGGGGAACCGGCTAGACGGGGGACGATGGACTGCACGCACACGCGGCAGGCAGCGGGCAGGACTGTTCGGTGAACCTCTGGAACTCCGTCAGCGCCAAAACGTGGCAACACCAGTGTACCGGCTCGGCGAGGAGGTCTGCCGTGTGGTTTTAGACAATAGGTGCAGGAGGAGGCCATTCGGCCCTTCGAGCCAGCACCACCATTCAATGTGATCGTGGCTGATCATTCTCAATCAGTACCCCGTTCCTGCCTTCTCCCCATACCCCCTGACTCCGCCATCCTTAAGAGCTCTATCTAGCTCTCTCTTGAATGCATTCGGAGAATTGGCCACCACTGCCCTCTGAGGCAGAGAATTCCACAGATTCACAACTCTCTGACTGAAAAAGTTTTTCCTCATCTCCGTTCTAAATGGCCTACCCCTTATTCGTAAACTGTGTGGCCCCTGGTTCTGGACTCCCCCAACATTGGGAACATGTTTCCGGCCTCTAATGCCACTTTACCAGGTGCCATGCAAAAACAAAGCAAGTCACTGCAGCTTCGTACGTGTGACAATAATGTATCGCTGAATATCAAAGGATCATTAAATCCCGGGCATCAAGTACTTCTTCCGATCCAATTCCCACCGCATCCAAAAAAAACTGGTAATGTCAGCATTAAACATGCGCGAGGACTAAACATTTTAGTTCTAAACTGCCAATAAACTGGAAAATAAACCTCCACAGAAAAACAACCAACAAAGTTTGATTTTATTCTCCTCCCACTGACAAAACTGGGGGAGTCCAGAACCAGGGGCCATAGTTTAAGAATAAGGGGTAGGCCATTTAGAACGGAGACGAGGAAAAACTTTTTCAGTCAGAGAGTTGTGAATCTGTGGAAATTTCTGCCTCAGAAGGCAGTGGGGGCCAATTCTCTGAATGCATTCAAGAGAGAGCTAGATAGAGCTCTTAAGGATAGCGGAGTCAGGGGGTATGGGGAGAAGGCAGGAACGGGGTACTGGTGTTGGCTCGAAGGGCCGAATGGCATACTCCTGCACCTATTGTCTAAAACTCTGATGGCAGCACAGTGCGTGGGGTTGCTGTCTGACAGCGCCAGAGACCCGGGTTTGATCCTGACTGCGGGTGCTGCCTGTGTGGAGTTTGCACGCTCTCCCCGTTAATGCGTGGGTTTCCTCCGGCTTCCTCCCACATTCCAAAGACGTGCAGGTTTGTCGGTTAATTGGACTCTGTACATGACCCCCTAGTGTGCAGGGAGTGGGTGAAGAGGTGGGCTAACATAGATCTAGTCGGCGTGGACTCAGCGGGCCGAATGGCTTGTGTCCATGCCGAATCTTTAAACCAAACCAATATATGCAGCAACATATTTTGCCAGGCGGCACAGTAAGTAGCACAGCGGTAGAGTTGCTGACTCACAGCGTCTGAGACCCAGGTTCGATCCTGACTAGGGGCGCTGTCTGTACGGAGTTTGTACGCTCTCCCCGTGACCCCGTGAACTACTGCTTCCTCCCACATCCCAAAGACGTGCGGGTTTGTCGATTAATTGGCCTCGTTAAAATGGCCCCCTAGTGCGCGTACGACCGTGCCAGTGTCCAGCGCAGGCCCGGCCTGGACGAAGGCCTGTTTCCACGCTGCATCTCCAAATTAAAGAAAGTCAAATTTTAAATGGAATGGAAAGCTTTATTCCACATCAAGGATTAAGCTTTCAGTGCACAGACCACCTAACCAAGCACATATGTCTCAGAGCTTGACAGGATTAGCTCAGAGCGATGTGGCCAGATGACTCATGGGTGGAGAACCCAACAGCTTTAAGATCCAGGTATTACTTCACATTAACAACGTAGTTGCAGTTTATTATAGAGAGGGGAAAAAAAATCACATTGATGTATTTGTCTGGTTTTTTTTCAATAACCATAAGCATTTGATTTTGCTCATCAACCGAATGAATATCCCTAAGCAGCAGAACATAAAACAATGCCACATAGAACAGCCCACGATGACTGTGCCGAACACTACGTAGTGTAAGAAAATAACTGCAGATGCTGGTACAAATCAAAGGTATTTATTCACAAAATGCTGGAGTAACTCAGCAGGTCAGGCAGCATCTCAGGAGAGAAGGAATGGGTGACATTTCGGGTCGAGACCCTTCTTCAAACTGACTACTACAGACTACAGACTATGAACACCACAGACAGAAAGAACTGCAGATGCTGGTTTATACCAAAGATAGACACACAGTGCCTGGAGAAAGAAGATGGCTGACGTTTCGGGTTGGTGCCCCTCTTCCACCAACCCCAAACCTTCAATCTGAAGAAGGATCCCCGACCGGAACGTGACCTACCCCTTTTCTCCAGCACTTGCTGCCTGACCCGCTGAGTTACTCCAGCACTCTGTGAAACGTCACCTGCCCATGTTCTCCACAGATGCTGCCTGACCTGCTGAGTTACTCCAGCACTTTACATCTATCTATAATGCCAAGTTACTTTCCTGTATATGATGCACATCCCTCCATTCCCTTCACATCCTCCTGCCCATTTAGTCATAGAGTGATACAGTGTGGAAACAGGCCCTTGGACCCAACTTGCCCACACCGGCCAACAATGTCCCAGCTACACTAATGCCAACTGCCAGCATCTGAACAATATCCCTCCAAATAAAGTGGATGAGCTTGAGGCTCAGTTAGTCATGGGCAAGTATGATGTTGTAGGGATCACTGAGACATGGCTACAAGAGGACCAGGGCTGGGAACTGAATATTCAGGGGTACACAACGTATAGAAAAGACAGACAGGTGGGCAGAGGGGGTGGGGTTGCTCTGATGGTAAGGAATGATATTCATTCCCTTGCAAGGGGTGACATAGAATCAGGAGATGTTGAATCAGTATGGATAGAAATGAGAAATTGTAAGGGTAAAAAGACCCTAATGGGAGTTATCTATAGGCCCCCAAACAGTAGCCTCGACTTAGGGTGCAAGTTAAATCAGGAGATAAAATTGGCGTGTCAAAAATGTAATGCTACGGTGGTTATGGGAGATTTCAACATGCAGGTAGACTGGGAAAATCAGGTTGGAAATGGACCCCAGGAAAGAGAGTTTGTAGAGTGCCTTCGAGATGGATTCTTAGAACAGCTTGTACTGGAGCCTACCAGGGAGAAGGCAATTCTGGATTTAGTGTTGTGTAATGATCCTGATCTGGTAAGGGGACTAGAGGTAAAAGAGCCATTAGGAGGCAGTGATCACAACATGATAAGTTTTACTCTGCAAATGGAAAGGCAGAAGGGAAAATCGGAAGTGTCGGTATTGCAGTATAGCAAAGGGGATTACAGAGGCATGAGGCGGGAGCTGGCCAAAATTGATTGGAAGGAGGCCCTAGCAGGGAAGACGGTAGAACAGCAATGGCAGGTATTCCTGGGAATAATGCAGAGGTTGCAGGATCAATTTATTCCAAAGAGGTGGAAAGACTCTAAGGGGAGTAAGAGACACCTGTGGCTGACAAGGGAAGTCAGGGACAGCATAAAAATTAAGGAGAGGAAGTATAACATAGCAAAGAAGAGTGGGAAGACAGAGGATTGGGACTCTTTTAAAGAGCAACAAAAGTTAACTAAAAAGGCAATACGAGGAGAAAAGATGAGGTACGAGGGTAAACTAGCCAATAATATAAAGGAGGATAGCAAAAGTTTTTTTAGGTACGTGAAGAGGAAAAAAATAGTCAAGGCAAATGTGGGTCCCTTGAAGACAGAAGCAGGGGAGTTTATTATGGGGAACAAAGAAATGGCAGACGAGTTAAACCGTTACTTTGGATCTGTCTTCACTGAGGAAGATACACACAATCTCCCAAATGTTCTAGGGGCTGGAGAACCTAGGGTGATGGAGGAACTGAAGGAAATCCACATTAGGCAGGAAATGGTTTTGGGTAGACTGATGGGACTGAAGGCTGATAAATCCCCAGGGCCTGATGGTCTGCATCCCAGAGTACTTAAGGAGGTGGCTCTAGAAATAGTGGAAGCATTGGAGATCATTTTTCAATGTTCTATAGATTCAGGATCAGTTCCTGTGGATTGGAGAATAGCAAATGTTATCCCACTTTTTAAGAAAGGAGGGAGAGAGAAAACGGGTAATTATAGACCAGTTAGTCTGACATCAGTGGTGGGGAAAATGCTGGAGTCAATTATAAAAGACGAAATTGCTGAGCATTTGGATAGCAGTAACGGGATCGTTCCGAGTCAGCATGGATTTACGAAGGGGAAATCATGCTTGACAAATCTACTGGAATTTTTTGAGGATGTAACTAGGAAAATTGACAAGGGAGAGTCAGTGGATGTGGTGTACCTCGACTTTCAGAAAGCCTTCGACAAGGTCCCACATAGGAGATTAGTGGGCAAAATTAGGGCACATGGTATTGGGGGTAGGGTACTGACATGGATAGAAAATTGGTTAACAGACAGAAAGCAAAGAGTGGGGATAAATGGGTCCCTTTCGGAATGGCAGGCAGTGACCAGTGGGGTACCGCAAGGTTCGGTGCTGGGACCCCAGCTATTTACGATATACATTAATGACTTAGACGAAGGGATTAAAAGTACCATTAGCAAATTTGCAGATGATACTAAGTTGGGGGGTAGTGTGAATTGTGAGGAAGATGCAATAAGGCTGCAGGGTGACCTGGACAGGTTGTGTGAGTGGGCGGATACATGGCAGATGCAGTTTAATGTAGATAAGTGTGAGGTTATTCACTTTGGAAGTAAGAATAGAAAGGCAGATTATTATCTGAATGGTGTCAAGTTAGGAGGAGGGGGAGTTCAACGAGATCTGGGTGTCCTAGTGCATCAGTCAATGAAAGGAAGCATGCAGGTTCAGCAGGCAGTGAAGAAAGCCAATGGAATGTTGGCCTTCGTAACAAGAGGAGTTGAGTATAGGAGCAAAGAGGTCCTTCTACAGTTGTACCGGGCCCTGGTGAGACCGCACCTGGAGTACTGTGTGCAGTTTTGGTCTCCAAATTTGAGGAAGGATATTCTTGCTATGGAGGGCGTGCAGCGTAGGTTCACTAGATTAATTCCCGGAATGGCGGGACTGTCGTATGTTGAAAGGCTGGAGCGATTGGGCTTGTATACACTGGAATTTAGAAGGATGAGGGGGGATCTTATTGAAACATATAAGATAATTAGGGGATTGGACACATTAGAGGCAGATAACATGTTCCCAATGTTGGGGGAGTCCAGAACAAGGGGCCACAGTTTGAGAATAAGGGGTAGGCCATTTAGAACGGAGATGAGGAAGAACTTTTTCAGTCAGAGGGTGGTGAAGGTGTGGAATTCTCTGCCTCAGAAGGCAGTGGAGGCCAGTTCGTTGGATGCTTTCAAGAGAGAGCTGGATAGAGCTCTTAAGGATAGCGGAGTGAGGGGGTATGGGGAGAAGGCAGGAACGGGGTACTGATTGATAGTGATCAGCCATGATCGCATTGAATGGCGGTGCTGGCTCGAAGGGCTGAATGGCCTACTCCTGCACCTATTGTCTATTGTCTATTGTCTATTGTCTATTGTCAAACCTGTCCTATCGATGTACCTGTCTAACTGCTCCTTCAATGGTGGGATAGTCCGACATTTAAAAGCCTTTTAAACGCCACTATCGTATCTGGTTCGGCCCCCTTGCCTGACAGCATGTCCCAGCTACCCACCAGCCTCGAAACAAAATAAAACTTACCCCCTCTGACCTTAAAGCTATGGCGTCCAGTATTTAACATTTCTATCCTTCAAAGTTCCCCGGTGTGGGACCAAATAAAGGAATATATTATTATATTATTATTATCCTGTGAATAAAAGATTCTGAGTGTGTCGCCTACCTGTGCCTTTC
Source organism: Rhinoraja longicauda (assembly GCF_053455715.1). Classification (NCBI taxonomy): domain Eukaryota; kingdom Metazoa; phylum Chordata; class Chondrichthyes; order Rajiformes; family Arhynchobatidae; genus Rhinoraja; species Rhinoraja longicauda. Next base: position 38,616,518 of record NC_135970.1, on the reverse strand, counting down.
ATAATCTTATAAACTTCAACCAGGCCATTCCACAGTCTCCAATTCTTCAGGAAAACTGTATAGCTCACACTCTCTAATCCAGGCAGATTCATAATAATAATAATAATAATGCATTTTATTTATATAGCGCTTTTCATATACTCAAAGACGCTTTACAGAGATTTTGAGAACATAGGGAAATGAATAAATAGATAAATAAGTAAATAAATAAACGAACAGAGAAAGGAGACAGAAGGTGAGGTGACCTTCAGTGGTTGAAGGCAGTACTGAACAGGTGAGACTTCAGCGATGTTTTGAATGTGGTGAGTGTGGGGGAGTCTCTAACGGTTTGGGGTAGTGAGTTCCATAGGGTGGGAGCAGCGATGGAGAAAGCCCTGTCCCCCCAGGATCTGAGTTTGGTCCGGATGTGGGGAGATAGGAGATTGGCAGCGGCAGAGCGGAGGGTGCAGGTGGGAGTGTGCCTGTGGAGGAGGTCGGTCAGGTAGGATGGGGCCAGGTTATGGAGGGATTTGTAGGTTATGAATGATCTAGTCTACATTTCCCTTGATCATCGTCCCCTTTGATGTCTCGTTTCCCTCTCCCCCCACTCTCGGTCTGAAGAAGGGTCTTGACCCGAAACATCACCCATTTCCTTCTCTCCAGAGATGCTGCCTGACCCGCTGGGTTACTCCAGCATTTTGTGTCTAGCTTCCTGGTAGACCTCCACTGCAACCTCTCCAAAGCCCCAACATCCTTCCTGAAAAAGAGCAGACCAGAACAGCACACAATCCTCCACACGAAACCCGACCAAAGTTTGATAAAGCTGCCACTTGACTTACTGACTCTCATACTCACTACCCAAAATACACCTTCTCACCTTCCACCCCCCTCATTCTCACCTTCCACCCCACCAGCCAGCGGATCCAACAAATCATCCGCAAACATTTCCGTCACCTACAACGGGACCCCACCACTGGCCATATCTTCCCATCCCCTCCCCTTTCTGCGTTCCGCAGAGACCGTTCCCTCCGTAACTCCCTGGTCCACTCGTCCCTTACTACCCAAACCTCCCCATCTCCGGGCACTTTCCCCTGCGACCGCACGAGCTGCAACACCTGTCCCTTTACCTCCCCCCTCAACTCCATCCAAGGACCCAAACAGTCTTTCCAGGTGAGGCAGAGGTTCACCTGCACCTCCTCCAACCTCATCTATTGCATCCGCTGCTCTAGATGTCAACTTATTTACATCGGCGAAACCAAACGCAGGCTCGGCGATCGCTTCGCTCAACACCTGCGCTCGGTCCGCGTTGGCCAATCTGATCTCCTGGAGGCTGAGCACTTCAACTCCCCTTCCTACTCCCAGTCTGACCTTTCTGTCATGGGCCTCCTCCAGTACCATAGTGAGGCCCACCGGAAATTGGAGGAACAGCACCTCATATTTCACCTGGGCAGCTTGCAGCCCAGTGGTATGAACATCGACTTCTCCAACTTTAGATAGTTCCTCTGTCCCTCTCTTCCCCTCCCCCTTCCCAGATCTCCCACTGTCTTCCTGTCTCCATCTATATCCTTCCTTTGTCCCGCCCCCCTGACATCAGTCTGAAGAAGGGTCTCGACCCGAAACGTCGCCCATTCCTTCTCTCCTAAGATGCTGCCCGACCTGCTGAGTTACTCCAGCATTTTGTGAATATAAACCCCAAAATACAAACACGTAATTCAATGTAGAGTATTACTCAGCTTAAACGGTCATCTCGGCCTGAATCTTGGTCCCAATTAGCCGATGCTTTATGCTAAGTGTGTACCTGTTATCAGACTTGCCCATCACACAGGAATAGTTTCTTGGCAGCAACCCTATCAATCCCACTTAAATTCTTGAAGAGGTCCCAAAACGATTATACAGTATACAAATGCAAGCCAATTCATGTTAGGACTATAGGGAAAAAAAACCTTGCAGATGCTGGTTTAAATCGAAGAAGGTAGACACAAAATGCTGGAGTAACTCAGCGGGTCAGGCAGCATCACTGGAGAGAAGGAATGGGTGATGTTTCGGGTCGAGACCCTTCTTCAGACTGAGAGTCAGGGGAGAGGGAAACGAGACATCAAAGGGGATGATGCTCAAGGAAAATTCGAGACCCGAAACGTCATCCATTCCTTCTCGCCAGAGATGCTGCCTGACTCGCTGAGTTACTCCAGCATTTTGTGTCTACCTTCATGTTAAGACTACATCCTAGAGATTCATTTAAGCCCAACATGTAAAACTGTTGCAGTTAAACATGAAAGTTAAAACTGCTTTAGGCTTCATTAATGCAGCTGATGTTTACAACACAGAAAATTGAATTGAATCAACATTATTTTATATAAACTAAGTTTACATTTCCTGCTTCTATGTTTGTTTCTCGTGCAATGTGCATTGTCCAGCTGCCTACTGGCTAGCACACGACAGCTTTTCACTGTACCTCAGTACACGTGACAATAAACTAAACTGAAACTAAACTAAAACTGAACATGAATCACTAAAAGTTTGATAATAATCCAAAACATTACTTACAATAAAGTTAGGGATGGCTTTCCTTCTTAAAACATGTGCAGCCACAACCAGAGAGCAGTGCACAAACTACTGTCCACCTCTTTGGTGACCCTTGGAATTCTCTGCCTCAGAAGGCAGTGGAGGCCAATTCTCTGAATGCATTCAAGAGAGAGCTAGATAGAGCTCTTAAGGATAGCGGAGTCAGGGGGTATGGGGAGAAGGCAGGAACGGGGTACTGACTGAGAATGATCAGCCATGATCACATTGAATGGCGGTGCTGGCTCGAAGGGCCGAATGGCCTCCTCCTGCACCTATTGTCTATTCTTTTCACAAAATGCTGGAGTAACTCAGCAGGTCAGGCAGCATCTCCTGAGATGCTGCCTGACCTGCTGAGTTACACCAGCATTTTGTGAAATAAATACCTTCGATTTGTACCAGCATCTGTAGTTATTTTCTTACACTACTCGGACTATCCTTGATCGGACTTTGCTGGCTTTACCTTGCACTAAACGTTATTCCCTTATCATGTATCTATCTACACAGTGTAAATGGTTTGATTGCAATCACGTGTGGTCTTTCTGCCGACTGGATAGCACGCAACAGAAGCTTTTCACTGTACCTCGCTCGGCACACGGTGGCAATAAACTAAACAGAACTGAAAGTGAACTGAACTCCTCTCCCGTCTCCAACAGTAGATAGTATTCAGATACAAAAACAACAAACGGATCATTATTGACAATGATCTAACTTTTGCAGAGCAATTATGTGCAAAGCAGGCTGTACACATTTCTGCAACAAAGTACTATTTCAGCATTGTCAGAGGGTATGAATGCCCTGAAGTTAGCGGTCTCTCCCTCTGCTGTGTACCTCTCTCAAATTGACATTTTAAAATCTCCCAAGAAATACAGTAGTTTGAACAGTGAAGGAGGAGGTATCTTGGTGTTTGAGCCAACGTTCCTCTCTCAAATGGACATTCCAATAACAGATTGTCTGCTCATTGCCTCCATTACCTCTGCTGGAATTCGGTGTACACACGGTCTGCTCTGACCAGACTTCTTCAGTTGTTGAGTTGAGGGGAGGGGGGAAAGGGGAGGGGGGGAAATGGGAGGGGGAAAGAGGAGGGGGGAGGGGGAGGAGGGGGAGAGGGGAAGGAGGGGGAGAGGGGAAAGGGGAGGGGGAGAGGGGAAAGGGGAAAGGGGAAAGGGGAGGGGGAGAGGGGAGAGGGGAAGGGGGAGAGGGGAAAGGGGAGGGGGAGAGGGGAAGGGGAAAGGGGAGGGGGAGAGGGGAAAGGGGAGGGGAGGGGGAGAGGGGAGGGGGAAAGGGGAGGGGGAGAGGGGAAAGGGGAGGGGGAGAGGGGAAAGGGGAGGGGAGGGGGAAAGGGGAGGGGGAAAGGGGAGGGGGAGAGGGGGGAAGGGGGAGATGGGAGGGAAAAGGCGCTATGCAAATGCAAATGCAAATCTCTCTCTGATCGTCCCCAAAACGCTGGTGCGGTTTGTGTTGATTCTTTGACGCACCCGGAATTATTAACATTCAATGGAAAAACATAGCAACACATTTTTGCAATTCTATAATTAAGACACAACTATGTAACAGGAAAAAGGGTGTTTTTGTTTGTTCAAATAAGCTAACAACAAAGCCTGGTTCAGGGTCCTCCAATTACCTCCAGGTTTGGAAACCCAGGCTGTCTGTGGCCTGTCTGAGTTTGCAACAGGAGTCGGGCACATCCCAACAGGAAGAGACGTGGGAATGAAATGTGGTTTCACCCCCTTGTTGCAAAGTGCTGGGTCTGACCACAGTGGGTCTGTCAGCGTCAGCCCCAGCCCCCAGCCTCAAGCCCCCAGCCCCAGCCCCCAGCCTCAAGCCCCCAGCCCCAGCCTCAAGCCCCAAGCCCCCAGCCCCAGCGTCAGCCCCAGCCTCAAGCCCCCAGCCCCCAGCCCATAGCCCCAGCCCCCAGCCCATAGCCCCAGCCCCCAGCCCATAGCCCCAGCCCATAGCCCCAGCCCATAGCCCCCAGCCCCAGCGTCAGCCCCCAGCCCCAGCCCCAAGCCCCAGCCCCCAGCCCATAGCCCCAGCCCCCAGCCCCCAGCCCATAGCCCCAGCCCCCAGCCCATAGCCCCAGCCCCCAGCCCCCAGCCCATAGCCCCAGCCCCAGCGTCAGCCCCCAGCCCATAGCCCCAGCCCCAGCCCCCAGCGTCAGCCCCCAGCGTCAGCCCCCAGCCCCCAGCCCCAGCCCCAGCCCCCAGCCCCAGCCCCCAGCCCCAGCCCCAGCCCCCAGCCCCAGCCCCAGCCCCCAGCCCCAGCGTCAGCCCCAGCCCCCAGCCCCAGCCCCAGCGTCAGCCCCAGCCCCCAGCCCATAGCCCCAGCCCCCAGCCCCAGCGTCAGCCCCAGCCCCCAGCCCCAGCGTCAGCCCCAGCCCCCAGCCCCAGCCCCCAGCCCATAGCCCCAGCCTCAAGCCCCCAGCCCATAGCCCCAGCCCCCCAGCCCATAGCCCCAGCCTCAAGCCCCCAGCCCCAGCCCCCAGCCTCAAGCCCCCAGCGTCAGCCCCCAGCCCCAGCCCCCCGCCCATAGCCCCAGCCCCAAGCCCCCAGCCTCAAGCCCCCCAGCGTCAGCCCCCAGCCCCCGCCCATAGCCCCAGCCCCCAGCCCCAGCGTCAGCCCCCAGCCCCCACCCTCAGCTGCCAGACTGGACAGCGACAGCTCACAAACCCCCTCCCTCGCTTCCTCACTCCCTCCCCCCTCCCTTCCTCCTCCCTTCCTCCTTCCCTCTCTCCCCTGAGTCTCGGTTCCCAGACAGAGAGGGAAGAAGCGGCCGCAGTGACCGCAGTCAAACAAAGCGCTTGTAGCCAAATACACAGCGCAGGGGCAGGGCTTGGGGACAAGGGGAGAGAGGGGGGGGGGGGAGAGGGAGAGAGGGGGGGGGGGAGAGGAGAAAGAGAGGGGGGGGAGAGGAGAAAGAGAGGGGGGGGGGAGAGGAGAAAGAGAGGGGGGGGGAAGAGAGGGGGGGGGAAGAGAGGGGGGGGGGAGAAAGAGAGGGGGGGAGAAAGAGAGGAGGGGGAGAAAGAGAGGGGGGGGGGAAGAGAGGGGGGGGAGAGGAGAAAGAGAGGGGGGGGGAGAGGAGAAAGAGGGGGGGGGGGGGGAGAGGAGAAAGAGAGGGAGGGGGGGAGGAGAAGAGAGAGGGGGGGGGGGGGGGGAGAGGAGAAAGAGAGGGGGGGGGGGAGAAAGGGGGAGAGAAAGAGAGGGGGGAGAGTGGAGGGTGAATCTCCCCGGGTGTAACTAACACACCCTGGCTTGCAGATATAATAACCAGGCTTCAAGCAGAATCATGATCAGGATCATGAATAGAAACAGAATCGATCAGAAATAGAAACAGAATGGGGATGAGAATCAGAACTATTGTCTATAACCCCTTCCTCCTCCACCCCCCACCCTCCCCTCCCCTCCCCTCCCCCTCCCCTCCCCTCCCCCTCCCCTCCCCTCCCCTCTCAAAGAAATGTATCCCAGAACAGGAATTGCAACTTCCCATCTTGTCTCTAGGTATGTAGCAACCTACACACCCACCCAGGGACAACAGGACAAGGTGTGTGGGATCCCTCTCTCTCTGACCTCCAAACCACAAGCCTGCATTCACTTACCTTGTACTCGAAGTTCTGCTGGGTTCCTCCCTGTTTTACTTCTTCTCTTTTAATTCTTCTCTTTTAATTCTTCTCTCTCTCTCTCTCTCTTCCCAATCTCTCTTGATGCTGGGATCCTTTGGTCGCAGTTTCCGTCTCTGCCCACATACACATACACTTCCTGCACAGATCACGTGTTTGAATCAGCTGTTCCCATTTTCCAACATCCCTCTGGTTTCCAGAGACAGCTCCATGCATCGTCCATTCCAAGACCTGCCTGTTCCCTCCCTCCCTCCCTCCCCTTGAAATGAACACCAAATGAAATTCAGAGAGATTTGGAGAAATTCAGAGAGTCTGGACAAATCTTTTGTTTGTTTTTATGTCTTGTTTGCTCTGTAAAGCGTCTTTGAGTATCCTGAAAAGCACTATATAAATTAAATGTATTATTATTATTATTTATAAAATGAAGCTGCAAAGATTTTATTCTCTTGCAAAGGAATTGCACTTTATTCTGTCTTCTGTCTTAAAACTGTTACACAATTTGTTTCGTTGGATTGTTGTTGTTTAAATTAATACTGACTAGCTAATTAAATTATTGCATCGTATGGGAGGCGCATTCCCAATCTCGTTGTACCTCTGTACAATGACAATAAAGACATATTGTATTGTATATTGCATTGCATTATATTGTATTGTATATTGTATTGTATATTGTATTGCATTGTATATTGTATTGTATATTGTGTATTGTATATTGTATTGCATTATATTGTATTGTATTGTACATTGTATTGTATATTGTATTGTATATTGTATTGTATATTGTATTGTGCCTTTTGCAGCATCTAACTGAACATCTAGCTCAAATATTTTACAGGTTTTATCCCCCCCCCCCCCCCCCCCCAATATATTTTGTTTTTAGCCCCTGATGCTTAATGTTCCATTTTATAGCGTGGTACAGCTGGTTGGTAGATCTGCTGCCTCACAGTACCAGCGGCCCAAGTTCGGTCCTGCTGTCTGCATGGAGTCATTATGCGCGCATGTTATCCCTGTGACCTCGTGGGTTTCCTCCGGGCGCTCCGGTTTCCTCCCACATCCCAAAATCCACATTAGTCAGAAAATGGTGTTAGGTAAACCGTTGGGACTGAAGGCAGATAAATCCCCAGGGCCTGATGGTCTGCATCCCAGAGCACTCAAGGAGGGGGCCCTAGAAATCGTGGATGCTTCAGTGATCATTTTCCAATGTTCTCTCGGCCAGTTCCTGTGGACTGGAGGGTAGCCAATGTAACTCCACTTTTTAAGAAAGGAGGGAGAGAGAAAATGAGGAATTGCAGACCAGTTAGCCTTACATCGGTAGTGGGGAAGATGCTGGAGTCGATTATTAAAGATGTTGTAGCAGCGCGCATTTGGAAAGCAGTGCCGTCGGAAGCACTAGCTTCTGGTAGGGCCACCCATGGCGGTAAGGTCGAGGATGAGGCTCCAGACTAAGAACGGTCCAACCCACAAGACCTGAACGGCAGACCAGGCGGACAAAGCTATCTTGAACTCAGCGGCTGTGAAGGCGGATGAAGGCTGCAGCAGATCTATCAGCTCCAATCATCTTGGTTCCCTTGCCATTGGAATTAGTTGGTTGATTTGTGAAGGACCGCGTGCTTCTTGGAGTGCAACATCAAGTACACGTTAAACAAACACACGCATAGGTGTCTTCGTTCCGTGAGCGGCACAAAACTTCACTCAAGACTTTCAGCGATGGGGGGAAGGGTAACGAGGGCAGGAGACGTGATGGCTGGAAGCTCCTAGTCAAGAACCGGCACATACTTGATTCAATCGCTCAACTTTGGAAAAACAATGGAACGTAGATCATCATCCTCGAACTCGAGGGATAACTACGACTCTACAATGCTGCCAAATTTCATTAGGCTTTAGAGATAGATTTTTTTAGATTTAGAGATGCAGCGCGGAAACAGGCCCTTCGGCCCTCCGAGTCTGTGCTGCCCAGCGATCCCCGCACACTAACACTATCCTACGCACACTAGGGACAATTTTTACATTTACCCAGTCAATTAACCTACATACCTGCACGTCTTTGGAGTGTGGGAGGAAACCGAAGATCTCGGAGAAAACCCACGCAGGTCACGGGGAGAACGTACAAACTCCGTACAGACGGCGCCCGTAGTCAGGATCGAACCTGAGTCTCCGGCGCTGCATTCGCTGTAAGGCAGCAACTCTACCACTGCGCCACCGTGCCGCCCTTACAAGATACAAGGCCACCGAGACATCCAGCGATCACCCTATACACTAATACCATCCGACACGCCAGGGACAATTGTTTTACCAAAGCCATTTAACCTACAAGCCTGTACGTCTTTGGAATGTGGGAGGAAACCGGAGCACCCGGAGAAAACGCACATGGTCACAGGGAGAACGTACAAACTCTCTACTGAGTCAGAATCGAATCTGGGTCTCTGGCGCTGTAAGGCAGCAGCTCTACAACTACGTCATTGTGCCGAACTATTCTGTACCCTGTTGTACTCCTGTATAGTATTACCCGATTTAATAGGATGCCTTGCAAATAAAAGCTTTTCACTGTATTTCACTACATGCAACAATTATAATACATTTGAATATAGAAGAGTACAACACAGAAACAGGCCCTTCAGCCCACACTGTCTGTGCTGAACATGATGCCAAGACCAACTCTTATCGGCCTGCACATAACCCATATCCCACCATATGTATTTGCCTATCCAAATGTCTCTTAAATGCCTCCATAATATCTATTCCAGGTTCTCTTTGTATTTTAAAAACTCATCCTACATCCCCTTTAAACTTTGCCCCTCTTGCGTTAAACCAATGCCCTATCGCCTAAACCACAGTTTAAGAATAAGGGGTAGGCCATTTAGAACGGAGATGAGGAAAAACTTTTTTTAGTCAGAGAGTTGTGAATCTGTGGAATTCTCTGCCTCAGAAGGCAGTGGAGGCCAAGTCTCTGAATGCATTCAAGAGAGAGCTAGATAGAGCTCTTAAGGATAGCGGAGTCAGGGGGTATGGGGAGAAGGCAGGAATGGGGTACTGATTGAGAATGATCAGCCATGATCACATTGAATGGTGGTGCTGGCTCGAGGGGCCAAATGGCCTACTCCTGCACCTATTGTCTAAATGCCTGCATAATATCTGCCTGCACCACCACCCCTTGGAACCTATTCCAGGTTCTCTTTGTATTAAAAAGTCATCCTACATCCCCTTTAAACTTTGCCCCTCTTGCGTTAAACCAATGCCCTATCGCCTTTGACATTTCCATCCGAGGAGAAAGGTTCTGTCTGCCTCAACTACGCGTCTTATAATTTTATACACTTCTTTCCCCAGTGCCCTGTGTGTTGCCAATGTGTTTACTTTCGCTGTGCAACGTGCCAGGATCTGCCTGCCTGTGCGGGATTGAACATGCTGTGTGGCTCGACGCAAGTTGTCTTTATTAATGAAGTCCCTTGTTAGTTTAATGAGCATGTTATCCTCTTGGTCTTGACCCGAAACATCACCCATTCCTTCTACCCAGGTGGCAGATTTTGTTCAGTTCAGTTTTAGTTTAGGGACCCGAACCACTTTCACTTGAACTGCCTAAGTAGACTCCTTCACATCAGGTGGCAGGACAAAATTCCCGACATTGTCTTGGAACGGGCCAGAATCCCCAGCGTCCACACCCTCCTACGGAAAGCCCAAGCCAGATGGACAGGCCACGTCGTCAGAATGCCCGAGAGTCGACTGCCAAAACAGCTTCTGTATGGAGAACTGTGTCAGGGCAAGCGCTCAGTAGGAGGACAGAAGAAACGGTTTAAGGACTGCCTCAAAGACTTGGACATCAACCTCAGCACTTGGGAGTCTCTTGCTCTGGACCGTCCAACCTGGTGTAGCAAGCTCACCACAGGAGCCCGTGCAGCAGAGAACAGACGCACTGCAGAGGCCCAGAGGAAACGCACCGCGCGCAAGGCCCGGGCTACCTCCACTTCCACTGCAGCACCCATCCACTTGTGTCCTACGTGTGGGTGTGCCTTGCGGGCCCGGATTAGCCTCACCAGTCACTTCCGGACCCAGTCACCAATCCTCCAACTGAAAGTGAAGTCATGGTCATCTTCCAACCCGAAGGACGAACAACAACAGTTTAGGGATACAGCAGGGAAACAGGCCCACTGAGGCAGCGGAGACCAGCAATCCCCGCACATTAGTTCTATCCTACAGACACTTGGGACAATTTACAATTTTACCAAAGCCAATTAGCCTACAAACCTGTATGTCTTTGTAGTGTGGGAAGAAACCAGAGCTCCTGGAGAAAACCCGCACGGTCACGGGGAAAACGTACAAGCTCTGTACAGACAGGATCGAACCCGGGTCTCGGCATTTTCCTGACATCATTTTCCATCAAAACACAAAGTGCTGGAGTAACTCAGCGGGTCAGGCAGCATCTCTGAAGGGAAGGAATAGATAGGTGGTGTTTTAGGCCGGGATTCTTGTGTCTGGGTCAGAGCATAGTCGAAGAGGAGAGCAGTAGGAATAGACAATGGCAGGAGTAGGCCATTTGAGCCAGCACCGCCATTCAATGTGATCATGGCTGATCATTCTCAATCAGTACCCCGTTCCTGCCTTCTCCCCATACCTCCTGACTCTGATATCCTTAATCAGAGGAGCAGTGAGAGAGGGTCTCACAGAACTCCCATCAGAGAGAGAAGAGTCAAAGTCAGTTCAGTTTATTGTTACGTGTACCGAGGAACAGTGAAAAGCTTTTGTTGAACACAAACCAGTCAGCGGAAAGACAATCCACGATTACAATCGAGCCATCCAGTGTACAGATACACAATAAAGGAATAACATTTAGTGCAAGATAAAGAATAACATTTAGTGCAATTAACGATAGTCCAAAGGTCTTCAATGAGGATAGTAGCTCTGCTCTTTAGATATTAAAAGAACGGATCAGTTGCCTGGTAACAGCTGGGAAGAAACTGTCCCTGAATCTGGAGGTATACATTTTTATATTTGTGTACCTCTTGCCTGATGGGAGAGGGGAGAAGACGGAATAACCAGGCTGTGACAGTGGCCATACTTTGAGGAAATGTTGCTGTGAGGCAGGAAAACGAGCTGGAGGAGAGTTGGATAAGTCATGATTCTATTGAGGGGCCAACTCCTGCTCTTTTGTTCTGAACAGGAGACATCCATAAAATCTTCTCAGGTATTTTGGTTGTCCATTGCTCAAATATTGATTGTAGTCCAAATGCAATGCACCGGCTACAAAGTGCTTTAGGATACTGTGAGATTGCAAAAGGCACTCTATAAATAATATCGTCTTTTCCAAGCAGCACAACAATCCATTTCACAAGGTTAACTATTATGGAGGAAAGTTAAGGTCAGTTAATTACCTAATGATCATGAATGCACAACCTTGAGGGTGACACAACATTAACTGTTGACTTTCAGCAGCCTCTCACCATTACTTATTTTCCACATTGATGTCCTAAATGTAATTTTGCAATCCATAATCCTTGCTGGTCTAATATGGAACCCAAGATACACACCCACTTGCTGATGGCCCTTGTCCATGCTGACTGGAATGCATACCTCACTTGGGTGTGCTCTTTGCATCTCCATACCTTCCCTGAATACCAGTCCAAGTGATTTTTAAACGCTAATTGCATCCACCTCATTGACTCCACCAGCAACTAGTTTCAGATGACTAGCACCCTCTATGGGGAAAAACCTCTCTCTTACCTCAAAGCTGTGCCTCCAAGCCCTGGCCTCTCCTGCCCTGGAAGAGACATTTTGTTTTAGTTTTGAATGATACAGCGCAGTAACAGGCCTTTCAGACCACCAGGTCCGCACCGACTACTGATCACCCGCCACAGTTCTATATTATCCCATTTTCTCATCGACTCCCTGCACACGAGGTGAAATTTTAGCGGGCAATTAACCTACAAACCCACACATCTTTGGGAGTACACGGACAAAATTCATGTGGTCACAGTGAGAATGTACAAACTCCACACAGACAGCGCCCGCGGATCAAACCCGGTTCCCTGGCACTGTGACTGAGTCAGCAGCTCTACCAGCTGTGCCGTTTCATATTTATCCCCCACACAATTTTGTAAGATCATGTGATGGGAGCAAAATTAGGCCATTCAGCCCATCAGGTCTGCTCCGCCATTCAATCATGGCTGATCTATCTCTCCCTCCTAACCCCATGCTCCTGCCTTCTCCCCATATCCTATGACACCGTACTAATCAAGAATCTATCTATCTCTGCCTTAAATATATCCACTGACTTTGCCTCCACAGCCTTCTGTGGCAAATTCCACAGATTCACCACCCTTTGATCAAATAAATTCCTCCTCATCCCCTTCCTAAAATTACATCCTTTAATTCTGACCTCTAGTCCTAGACTCTTCCACTGGTGGAAACATCCTATCCACATCCACTCTATCCAAGTCTTTCACTATTCTGTACACTTCAGAGGTTCCCCCCTCATTCTTGTACACGCCAGCGAGTTTGAGTTTAGAAGTAAGTTCCCCCCTCATTCTTCTAAACTCCAGTGCCATCAAATGCAAATTTGAGATGAGCCTACATAAGGTCATCCTCAGCAGCCTAGGCTCTAGTGAGAATAAACCAGCATATCCAATCTCTCCTTTTAATTATAGCCCACCACTCCAGGCAACCTCCTGGTGAATCCCTTCTGTATTTTCTCTATTGTTACCCCACCTTCAACTTGAGCGACTGAACAGTTCTGATTGCCATACTGCAGGTGTGACTCAACCAACATTTTGAAAAGATCAATCCGAAGATGAGTCTCGGCCCAAAACGCATCTATGCATTCCCTCCACAGTTGCAGCCTGACTTGCTGAGTTATGCCAGCACTTTGTGCTTTGCTAACATTTAACACAGTTGCAATCCCTATTTTTGTCCTCAATTGATGAACGCAAATAGACCAAAGGCCTTGTTCACTACCCTGTGTCCGTCTGCGTCGCTACTCTAAGATCCGTCTGAACATCACCGTTTCATTGGGCCCTTGCCATTGCCCTGTTCCGTCAGAATTTGTCTTCCCAAAGTGCATTACCTCACTCGTTTGGATTAATTTCCAATGGTCACCATTCTACCCAACCTCTAAATGGCTCGATTGTAATCATTGTCTTTCCGCTGTCTGGTTGACACGCACCAAAAGCTTTTCACTGTACTTCGGTACATGTGACAATAAACTAGGCCAAACTGAACTTCTACCCAATCCATATCCGGATGCATCCTTGGACAAGCTTTCTCACATATATTTCAGATAAATCATGATCTCAGTCATCAGTAAGTTAACGTATGATGAGCTTTTTTGCAGCACTGGGCCTATACTTGCTGGAGTTTAGAAGGGAATGCCCAGGGGGAAGGGGGAAGGGACCTCATTGTAATATACAAAAAAGTGAAAGGCTTGGATAGAGGATGTTTCCACCTATGGGAGAGTCTAGGACTAGAGGTCAGAGCCTCAGAATTAAAGGACATTCTTTTAGGAAGGAGATGAGGATACATTTATTTAGTCAGAGGATGGTAAATCTGTGGAAATCTTTGCCACGGAAGGATGTGGAAGCCATCAGTGGATATTTTTGAGCATAGATTCTTAATTTGTACAGGTGTCAGAGGTTATGGGTGTTGTGATATTGCAAGGACTACTTTGTTGTATCACAAGGACTACTTTGTTTGCCTGTGTAGTAACGTGTATATAAGAGAATGAGGTGATTTGGTGGTCACTCTGGTTCCAGGTGGCCGTGGAATAAACAGCCTGGATTTAAGCTCCAGCCTTTAAACATGTTAAACACGTGGACTTGTGGTCCGTCCAGAGTCATAACAAAGGTATAACAGATACCGGACCACGAAGTACAACAATGGGGAGAAGGCAGGAGAATGGGGTTAGGAGGGAGAGATAGATCAGCCATGATTGAATGGCAGAGTAGATTTGAATGGGCCAAATGGCCTAATTTTACTCATATTCCTTATGATATTTATTACAAACAAGTAGTTTCCCCAGGAAACTCAAGATGCGTAAAATTCATGTGTAGATATACACATATCTCTGACCACTTTCTGGATGTAAGTGCGGGCATTGCAAAAGCCAAACACAATGAATAACCAGGTTCCTTTGTTTATTGGCAGTGGAAAATAAAAGTTTAAGAATTTTATTGAAATAAACCAATAAATACGTGATAAAAATAGTTCAACGTACTGTATAGACTGTACATAATTTGTTACAAGGCGGCAGAGGAAAATCTCAGACAGCAACGAATATTGGACAATTAACAGTACATGATTCAGGCCAACACACATCAAATATTGACCATTCCAAGTAGCTTTAAGACAGAGTTACAATGTGTTGGTACACAATACATAGCTCACCATGATACCAACAAAACTGCAGCTGAGATGTTGATGGGTTTTTCGAAAATATTGAACGGTATCATTGATAAAGCCAAGACAACATTTTCTCAAGTCTCCTATTGATGGGTCATCTTTTATAAAGTAAAATGCACAGTTTCTAGATTAGGAAAGGGTTGCAAAAACAGTGAACCATACTTCATGAAAAATAAATAAGGCTTTCATTTTATTTAAAAAAGTACCCCACTTCTTATACTTTAAATTGAATGGACCTGCCCTCTCCATCTCTTTCACCCCATGCGACACCTGTCGGTGGTATTGGTCCATGGAAAAGTTATACCAGCCTTTTCCGCAAGAGTAAAGGGTGGAAATACCATGGAGCTATGGCAGGTCAACACTTGCATTCAGCTTCACCTTATCCTTAATATTCCTATATATATGGCTTTCTCTTATATCCATCTACTCATTATTAACCATACTGCAAAAAGGATAAGCATTTACAGTTTTAAAAATTAGAACAGGTGGTTTAAAAAGTACTTAATTACAGACTTTAAACTAACTACAACATCAACAAACTTAGTGCTGTCAACATGCAGTTTCTCTTGGGGGGGAAAAACAGCATGAAAATGCCATTATAACCTTTGTTTGTCCTCAACTTTATAAAAAAAAATCTGAATATCTGTAGTAATTACATAACGATTTACAAAAGCCCCATGGCTTTCAAGAGGATGAATACGTACGGACATATGGTACATTTCCTTTGAAAAATAACATGATTAAGAGTAAAGAAAATTGATGCAAGAAAGAATTGTACATTATAAAATGTGTCTTAAGCAGGTGTACACAAGTAAAGCTAGATCTACAATAAATCAAGATCGAAACAGGTTTACATAAATATAAGAAACATTCATTCTAAAATTTTATATCTCAGGTACACATGACTTGTGGTTCAACTAATTAAAATTTCTGTAGCAAAATATTAAGTCCATGTTAGAAACATTGCTACATCACAAATATCCTGGGCTTTGCACCAATTCACGTGATGTACACTTCATGTCTGAAGCCTTTGAACGCTGTGCAGTCATCCGTTGATATAGTGAAAGGAAGCTGAAAAATAACAAGACTCCAATTAAATACTAAATCAGACAAACATTTAATAGTGTCACAAAACAAAAAAAAATCTGCAGAATCATTGCAAGGCTGAACGGATGGAAGGTAAGTAAAGGAGAAAAGAAAAATCAGGCTTGTACATAATGGTAGACAAGGGCTTTCATTATTACAACATGCCATTCATTATTTGGTTTAGTGTCACACCAGTGGAAAAGTAACAAAGAACAGCAGTTTCAGGAAATAATTCAACCTGGTTTTTAAAAGTATCGAGTAGATTTCTAACCACTGTGCATTTTCGTGCCGGTGATGAGCTATTAGTGCAGTTATAATTTCATTATAATTTACTTAAATTATAATTGAATTGTACTGTTCCGGATACAAAATTCAAATTTGAGTTTCGCCAGCAAGTAGTTATAATCACAAATTTATTTCTCGTTGTTGCATAGCATATTTTATATCAATGCTACTATCATGCTTTATTCAAAGTCTGGAATTTGCAGTTACAATGCTTTGAAACTGTCAGCAGTTGCAGTTATAATAGAGAAAAGGTGACAGGGAAAGCATGCTCAACAGTGTTTAAAAAGTGTAAATCCTGACATTAATATCAGCGACAAAATGTCCCAATAATAAATGGTGTGTTGCTTTGCAAACTTCTCTAGTTTAATCTTCAGGAATTTGTGAGCTGTGCACGCAAACAGTGCACGCCACTTTCTGTTTAACTCACAAACATAAAACCTAACTTTGTCTGGACTACCATTTGCGCAATTGTTCCAAGTTTCCATCTCCATGTTAGTTTTATGAGTATCTTATCTCAGAGGGAAGGGCCCACGTATCGAACTCTGACCGCAGCTCAATTGGACCTGATCCATGTTTTGGAATGCACCCGAGGGTGGATATTGTACCGCCCAATATGTACACTGCCTGTGAAACCATTGCTTCAGATTATAACTGAGCTAGAGATTTATATACAAACAGAAATAATCAGCACAAATAAGTCAGAAATGTGTGTTAAGATCTCCTGTTACTTGGTCTGGATTTTACCCTTGTGCAGGATGTTGCTGAGTTTACCCTTGTATAGGACGTTACAATTGAACTGAGCAAATTGACCTCGAGTTAACCCTGATACAGGTGAAAAATATGCAGAGCTTAAGTTATTTAAGTTCTAAGGTTATAAAGTAAGTTCTAAGATTATAAAGGTTTTATGAGCTATGCTCACGATTAACATGCACAGCAGCTAAAAGAGCAACAACGCTTTGAGACATCTGATAGTCAACCAAGGTCCGAAATGACAAAACAATTTACAAATGAACCACTCTACCTCCTCGGGGAAGAAACAGTTACCAAGATAGGGGCATTGTAAGAAAATAACTGCAGATGCTGGTACAAATCGAAGGTATTTATTCACAAATGCTGGAGTAACTCAGCGGGTCAGGCAGCATCTCAGGAGAGAGGAATGGGTGACGTTTCGGGTTGAGACCCTTCTTCAGACTGATGTCAGGGGGCGGGACAAAGGAAGGATATAGGTGGAGACAGGAAGACAGTGGGAGATCTGGGAAGGGGGAGGGGAAGAGAGGGACAGAGGAACTATCTAAAGTTGGAGAAGTCAATGTTCATACCGCTGGGCTGCAAGCTGCCCAGGCGAAATATGAGGTGCTGTTCTCCAATCTCCGGTGGGCCTCACTATGGCACTGGAGGAGGCCCATGACAGAAAGGTCTGACTGGGAGTGGGTGGGGGAGTTGAAGTGCTCAGCTTCCAGGAGATCAGGTTGGTTAAGGCAGACTGAGCGAAGGTGTTGAGCGAAGCGATCGCCGAGCCTGTGTTTGGTTTCGCTGATGTAAAGAAGTTGACATCTAGAGCAGCGGATGCAATAGATGAGGTTGGAGGAGGTACAGGTGAACCTCTGTCTCACCTGGAAAGACTGTTTGGATCCTTGGATGGAGTTGAGGGGGGAGGTAAATGATTTGTTGGATATGCTGGCTATAAGATAGGGGCATTGGTCAGTTTTCCTTTATATGAGCAATTGCAAATCAAAAATGCATTGTTAGATTGGCAAATGCTGACAACCGCCCGTACACACATACATGAAACAAGTTGTTTAACAAAAATACTGGAAGAGGCTGTGCTGCAGATTACCTGATACACAGACAGGCTGGTGAATAATTGGCCGTCTAAAAATCAAGAGAGCAACACCCTTTAATGATAGAAAATGGCATATTTACAGTTGTGCAAATAACAAAGAGCTCCTTATCATGCAAATCAGGGATTTTTCATAACGCAAACTTCCTTTCAACCTTCTTCATAAACTTGTGGTAGGACAGTTGAGAACCAGTTGTTCGTATCGATACAACAAGATCCACCCACAAACACCTTTTCAGTTGGTCACCTGCAAAGTATTTCACGGCTGCAAGATTCACTTGTAAATTTGGGTGATATCAATGCGCACAAATCCAGAATAGCATTAAAACCAGGATAATGTAGAAGTGAACAGGCATCCACATTTTTTAATTAAAATTTAAGACACTCCAGTACTCATCTCTCCCTCACACCAATTGATTTTCCCAAGCAGCAGAATAAATCTCTATTGAGGTACAAATATTGTGAAGGCATCTAGCTATTTTCTGAGAATTTTTAAATAAAGGCACTTTCTGCATGTGATTTCTTCAGAGATGGTGACAGAGGGGAATCGTTATCTGGATACTTACCCAAAATTAACAGGAATAGGTTCGTACAGTGGTAGAATCCAATCTCTGCTCTTCAGAAACATTGCCTGTGAATTTGCATCAAGAAATAGCATGCAGAAAACATGCGGTTAGTTACAAATCAAGCACTTTGCAAATGCACAGAGCAAAACTGAACTGTTTGATCAGGGCTGCGAACCAAAGGTGGTAAATATCTCACAACAAATCAAATACCCAAAGATAAATATTGCTTTGAAACTAAATTTTTAGATAATATAGTTCAGTAGGTTCTGACAGTTACATCAACTTCACCCAAAAATACTAAAAATGGTAGATTTTACAAGGCACCTTGACCACTGATGCTTGAATGCATGCGTAATGCATCCTGCAACCTATTATTTCCAGGACAGTGCAGGGTTTAGTTTAGTTACAGCGCAGAAACAGGCCCTTCGGCCCACCGAGTCCACGACGACCAGCGATCCCCGCACATTAACACTATCCTGCACACACTGGGGACAGTTTACACATACTCCAAGCCAATTAACCTACATACCTATACGTCTTTGGAGTGTGGGAGGAAACCAAAGATCTCGGAGAAAACCCACGCGGTCACGAGAAGAAGGTACAAACTCCGTACAGACAACACCCATAGTCGGGATCGAACCCGGGTCTCTGGCGCTGCAAGGCAGCAACTCAAACGCTGAGCCACCTCAGGGTCTCAGGGTCTTCACATGGTCTCATGGAGTCTCCACATATTTTTAAATATTTAATAAAGGGCTCAGGGTCTCCACATATTTTTAAATATTTAATAAAGGGCTTTAAACCAAGAACCTCAATTTCCCAGATCTTTGGTAGCATCACTGCTCAGTTTCCCCTGGCAAGAAAAGTTACAAATCAAAAATGTCACGGTCCATGCCAAATATTAACAATTGCCCAAACTTAAAAGCAACAACTTATTTAGCCTATGGTTTAATAAAGCAGCAGCATACACATTAGCACTAGACTATTCCTTCCTCCCAACACGCAAGGTTAATTGAACAAGGAACACTTAATCACAGTTTAATAAAACGTTAGATAAACAGACAGACAAAAGATTAAAGAGCATGTGAAAGTGTAGTTAAATAGGGTAACAGATCAAACGCTGAAGTTGTTGTGGCAGAAACATGGCGAACAAAAAGAAAGGGTTCTTTCACTGAGCATAATGTAGCAGCTCGATGGTATTTATTCACAAAATGCTGGAGTAACTCAGCAGGTTAGGCAGCATCTCAGGAGAGAAGGAATGGGTGACGTCTCGACCCGAAACGTCACCCATTCCTTCTCTCCTGAGATGCTGCCTGACCTGCTGAGTTACTCCAGCATTTTGTGAATAAATACCTTCGATTTGTACCAGCGTCTGCAGTTATTTTCTTATACTAAATAATGTAGCAGCTGAATGGTGAAATGCTCTTTAATTTCTCGGTGTGACTAGTTCCTTACTCCCACTTATTTAATCAAGGAATATATAGTATTATTTTCCCAAAGAAAGACTCACTAAAACCCACATTTTTGTCTTACAAGTGCTGGCTAATCCATTTTCTGAAAAAGATCATGGTTGACATGGTTTGACACAAATGTGATCCTGCTTTGTAACAAGGGGTGTGGATGACAGGTATAGCACACCAAATTTCAACACTGATACATCATTTTATATCAACCATTTTACTTTGGAATCAATCTAGCAGAGTCAGTCATACAGCGCAGAAACAGGCCCTTCAGCCCAACTGATCTATACCAACCAAGATGCCCCATCAAAGCAAGCCCCGTTTGGCCCGTATCCGTCTAATCCTTTCTATCCATGTACCTGGAGATGTAAAATATCAATAATCTACGCGCCTTGGCCTTTGCCCTCAGAAAAGGCATTATTTTATGCTGTCGTGCATTGAATATGCAATGGCTACTCCCTGGGACCACTCAGCTGTAGTATTCATAAACAAAGTGAGCAAACTTGACCTACACAAGGCAAGAAAAAAACAAAAACATATTGTCGCAAACACTCAAGATTACCCAAACCACGTTACAGAGGAATGTGAGATGTTAGGGCTATCTTGTCTACTCCACCATTAATTGAAGTCACAGCTAATCTGTGGCCTAACTCGATAGGTCAATTTTCTCCCCATTATTTCGCATCACCTTTGGTTATCAAATATCTATTCACCGTTCAAAAAAAGTAAAAAGCACTGATTTCCATTTGTAGAACAATGTCAAAGGGGGAATGTTTTTGAGCCAATGAAGTAATTCAGAAGCCAGTCAGAGTAGTGTAGGAATCTGGCTCAGACAGCTCCCACAGATAACAAAGTGCCAATGACTAGATTGCCAGGTGTTGGCCGATGATCAATGCTGAGCAAGGCTGGATCAATGCTGAGCAAGGCTGGATCAATGCTGGGCAAGGCTGGATCAATGCTGAGCAAGGCTGGATCAATTTATTCACAAAATGCTGGAGTAGGGTCTCGACCCGAAACGTCACCCATTCCTTCTCTCCCGAGATGCTGCCTGACCTGCTGAGTTACTCCAGCATTTTGTGAATAAATCGATTTGTACCAACATCTGCAGTTATTTTCTTATAAGGCTGGATCAATGCTGAGCAAGGCAGCATTTTACCATTGGACTTTTGATATCTGTCTGAGGGTTAAGATGTTTGTGAGTGGGTACATTCAGAGGCACTCCAGCGTATACAAGTCCTTTATTAGCAGATCATTGGTAATACAGATGCTGGCTGCCATTACCTCCAGCCCTCAGGATAGTCTCCTAACTAACACCAGGATAACGCAGCACAAAACCCGGCCTGGATTATGGACCGGATGCACAACAGTAAAACCAGACAGTGATCTACATCCTCCTTCTTAAGCATAAGCCCCCCAAACTAGATAAGAATATATAAAGCCACTACAATATGAAAAAAACTACAGCCTACAGACATCCTAATATAAGGGATGAAAACAGCAACTACAACAAACGCTAAGCAGAGGAGGATACAAATTGAGTAAGGTAAATGAAAGGGAACAGTAAGGACTGTAATTAATCAGAGTCCATAGCAAGTGTCTAGCCACAGTCTTGGTACTTGGGATTGGGCTTACAGACCCGCCCTGCACGAGTACGATACAGGCCCTCCGCTGTATCCGTTGTAGGTGGTGGTTCAAACGGCACTGGTCTCGCAACAGCCTTTTGCACAGGAGACTGCCCTGGTGACGTCACGGGTGACTGTACAGGCGATTTTATGGCTGATTCCACCACCGGCACCAGCGACTCCTTTGTTGGTATACAGACCAGCTTGCGGTCTGCCGACGCCTGGCCTCCATCGGTCTGTAACCTGCCAACTGCGACCTCCGTGTGAACATGTGGACGTGACTGAGATGGCACCGGCTCATTCACCGGTAGAAGGTGTTTTTTGTTCCGCCGGTAGGTTCCTCCTTCCGATTGGACAAGATAGGACCGCGGCTCCTGGCAGGTCCCACTAACTACACCCAGACGATCATGACCCTTCTGGGTCTGCAGACGGACCGCCTGACCCTCCAACAGAGGCTGGAGAGGACGGCTAGACCTGTCGTAATACGCCTTCTGGATCTGCCGCTTATGTTGTAGCTGAGCCTGAACAGATTGAGGCTCGTGAACACGGGGCTGCAGCAGGTGTCTTGCAACAGGAAGGATGGTACGAGTTTGTCTGGACATCAAACGTTGGGCCGGCGAACCCAATACCGGGTCACATGAAACGCTACGGAGAATGAGGAGGTCGAGGAATACATCGGACCCGGCTCTTCTGGAGAAAATGGACTTATTGAGTTTGGTCACAGATTAGCTGTGACTTCAATTAATGGTGGAGTAGACAAGATAGCCCCAACATCTCACATTCCTCTGTAATGTGGTTTTGGTAATCCTGAGTGTTTTCAGCAATATGTTTTTGTTTCTTTCTTGCCTGGTGTAAGTAGAGTTTGCTCATTTCGTTAATGAAAAGTTCAGTTGGGTGGAATCCCAGAGAGTAGCCATTACATATTCATTGAGACACAGCAAGCCGAAACAGAGCCAAGCCAAACCCTATCATACAACAAAACTGCATTGCAAGCCCAGCAGCAGGAACTCGGGCTCATTTTATATATTTTGTAATGCGCATGCTAAAGCTTGTTTACCACAGAGTTAATGCACATGCTTCTAATGGCAATCTTCATGAATTTGCTTAACTCAGCTGGGATTTATTCACAAAATGCTGGAGTAACTCAGCGGGTCAGGCAGCATCTCAGGAGAGAAGGAATGGGTGACGTTTCGGGTCGAGCCCCTTCTTCAGACTGATGTCAGGGGGGCGGGACAAAGGAAGGAAATAGGTGGAGACAGGAAGATAGAGGGAGAACTGGGAAGGGGGAGGGGAAGAGAGGGACAGAGGAACTACCTAAAGTTGGAGAAGTCAATGTTCATACCGCTGGGCTGCAAGCTGCCCAAGCGAAATATGAGGTGCTGTTCCTCCAATTTCCGGTGGGCCTCACTATGGCACCTATATCCTTCCTTTATCCCGCCCCCTGACATCAGTCTGAAGAAGGGTCTCGACCCGAAACGTCACCCATTCCTTCTCTCCTGAGATGCTGCCTGACCTGCTGTTACTCCAGCATTTTGTGAATAAATACCTGCGATTTGTACCAGCATCTGCAGTTATTTCCTTACACTAACTCAGCTGGGATGTTTATTTAAAAATTGTAAGTAATATGCTGATGCATCAGATCATAAATTCAGAGGAATGTGTCAGAAATCATCTACATTAAGGACTTGAGCAAATTAAATTAAAAAAAGAGAAAATATTTCATCCAAAGAGGCACTTTCAAAATTGAGAATAGGAAAATGAGTTAAACGGTTGAAGAATTTCCTAGAAGTGATATTGTTTTGTTATTATTTTTCAACTGCTAGCACGCATATTTTGAACTGTGACGTAGCATTCACTGCCAAAATATGCAGAAAAAGGCTCTGTTATCTTACAACGCAAGTCTTATGAATTAAACCAACCTTGAATTTGTGAAGTGCTTCTACATGCAAATACAACATTTGTAAATATTTTCAGAATATATCAACAGCAAAGAATGGAAAATAGATAGACAATAAGTGCAGGAGTAGGCCATTCGGCCCTTCGAGCCAGCACCGCCATTCAATGTGATCATCGCTGATCATTCTCAATCAGTACCCCGTTCCTGCCTTCTCCCCATACCCCCTGACTCCGCTATCCTTAAGAGCTCTATCTAGCTCTCTCTTGAATGCATTCAGAGAATTGGCCTCCACTGCCTTCTGAGGCAGAGAATTCCAGATTCACAACTCTCTGACTGAAAAAGTTTTTCCTCGTCTCCGTTCTAAAAAAGTTTTTCCTCATCTCCGAACATGACAATGAACGTCACCCAACAGGTGGTCAACACGTACCATCAGCTTGCATCATCTTTGGCTGCGCGGAGGGTGGAGACAATGTTGAGGTAACTCTAAAATTAGCAGGGAGTGTCTCTGCTGATCCAGGCGTCATGCCCCTCACATCCTTTGGCCGGAACTTCTTTCTCCAGGAAGGAGCTCGCCTGAAACCTTTCTCATCCTCCTAAAGAGAAATAAAACATGCATTCATTAATCATCTCCAGTTTGCTATTGTGTGGGAAGCAACTGCAGAAGCTGGTTTACACCAAAGATAGACATAAAATGCTGGGGTAACTCAGCGGGTCAGGCTGCATTGCTGGTTAATGACCCTTGGGTCTGAAGAAAGGTCTCGACTCGAAATGTCACCTATTCCTTTTCGCCAGAGATGCTGTCTGACCCGCTGAGTTACTCCAGCATTTTGTATCTATCTTCAGTTAGCTATTGTTATATAGTTTCCTCTCTAACATGCAGAATGCATGCAGACTTACTAACTCCAAGCAATGCACTAAGATACAAAAGTTAAAAATTTTGTGAACAGAATTGTCACTAAATCGGCATTTTTACAATGAAACTCAATGAATGGGGTTACAATTTATGATTACAAAAATCGCTATTAGGTTCCATTTAAATCTTACATCATCTAGTCTCCTATCCGTTCCTACAGCCAAGAGGTTGTTAAATTCTCTCTCCAGTGACTGGCGAGCCTGTGAACATAAAGTCATAATTACTTTTTCATGTAGATTAAAAAGTCCTGAAATGAAAATCATCCAACACAAATTCTAATACGACTCCCAATGCAAAGGAACCAATTATTGAAAGTGCAACTAGCATTTAAAGATAGGGTAATGGAAGTAAGTATTTCTGAACTGCAACAAATTCCAACAGGAAAGCACTAAATGTTTTGGTTGGAGGTGAACTTACCACCTCAGCAACATCACTTTTTCCCCATGCAGGAATTATTGCAGGACAGGCAATAATTTTACGTAGAAAAAACCCCTCAAATACAGCCGATAAACACCACAAAATCCTTCGCGCAAATCTCAATAGCGTCTTGCGTCAAAAATACAAGCAAAAGAAAACATTGCAAAAAAAAAACTTTCCGTTTATAAAAATAAAAGAAAACAGAAAATGTTGGAAGAAAAGCATTCAGCAAGTCAGGCAGCATCTGTGGAAAGCAAAATGGTCAGGCCGACAAACCTCCTTTCATTTCCACTTAGAAAGCAGCTTTAATATCTCTTTCAAAACATCACAAGGTATTTCATTGACTTTAGTCAGCAGTTTGACAGCCAGCTCCCATTAGAGGCCGTGCAATAATGACCAGACACTTTTTCCTCTAGCCAGAGGATGAGAGATAAAGATCGGTCAAAACTTCATTTCCTTCTGTTTGTTTAGAACATGCTGTGGGATATTTTGCATCCAAAAAGGGACGGTGGATCATGGCTTAACATTTTGTTCATTTCAGGATCTGCTTTGACCTTTCTGTTCAATTCTCTGGAGTGGGACTCAAATTGAATCAGTGATGTTCCAACAGAGAGGCCAACGTACAATTGACACGTGTACAAAATCACGAGAGGAAGTGTGCAAAATCATGAGAGGATTAGATCGGGTAGATGCACAGAGTCTCTTGCCCAGAGTAGGGGAATTGAGGACCAGAGGACATAGGTTCAAGGTGACGGGAAAAAGATTTAATAGAATCCGAGGGGTAGCTTTTTCCACACAAAGGGTGGTGGGTGTATAGAACAAGCTGCCAGAGGAGGTAGTTGAGGCTGGAACTATCCCATCATTTCAGAAACAGTTAGATAGGTACATGGATAGGACAGGTTTGGAGGTATATGGATCAAGCGCAGGCAGGTGGGACTCGTGTAGCTGGGACATTGTTGGCCGGTGTGGGCAAATTGGGCCGCAGGGCCTGTTTCCACACTGTAACACTATGACTCTAACAGTTCCTTAGGTGGTTTTGTGGCGTGTCAGGCGACCCTGGGACTCACGGGGCCTAATTGCAAGCCCACTGTCATTAATAACAGATTTCAAATCAAAGATAACCATGCAAATATTAAGTCTCTGCTGGAAGTCTTGAAGTGTGGATGTGAAGATTGTTCGCTCGTGCAAAATTATGGGTCTCCGTTTGAAAATAAGGGTCTTCCATTCAAGACAAAGATGATGTGATTTTAATTTTCGTCACATAGTGTAATGAATCTTTGGTATGGCTTCATCTACCCTTTCAGGAAGAGAGGGCCTTTGAACATTTTCAAGGCAGAGTTACGTAGATTTTAATAGGTGCACTTAGTGGGTGAAAGGTTGCCAGGGAGAGGTGGGTGTGCAGAGTTGAGATTACAATCGGCTTGTTAACAGCATTAAATTATTAACCATGTTTGAGGCGCCAAATAGTCAACACCTGCTCTTTACGTTTGCACGTACATATTTCCATCACATAAATTTAATTGCAGTACAATTACAATAATCTGCTGGTCAATTATTCAGAAACTCAGTTTGGTTAGTATTTGGCTCAATTGGGTCCCTGTTCCCTGACTTCCCTTTAAACTCACGGGGAACTCTGTGCTTCCTTTAAACACACTGGGCCCCTGTTCCCTGTCCTCCCTTTAAACTCACAGGGAACCAAGAACCTTGTGCTCCCTTTAAAAACATTGGCGCCCCGTTCCCTGTGCTTTGTTTAAACAGTCCGCCCCCGTACACAGCAGTCCCTATGAATGCACTGGGTCCCTATTCCTTGGTCTCCCAATAAGCGCACAGAGAACCAAGTTCACAGCAGTCTCTGTGAACACACCAGGACACTGTACCCGGACTCACTTTCTGTTCCAAGCTCAAGGATATTTCCCGTGCTTGTTTCAATCATACTGGGTCTCCCTTTTCCTATCGAGGAAAAAAAATCTTGCAGATGCTGGTTTAAATCAAAGGTAGACACAAAGTCTGAAGAAGGGTCTGGACCCGAAACATCACCCATTCCTTCTCTCCTGAGAAGCTGCCTGACCCGCTGAGTTACTCCAGCATTTTGTCTCTACCTCCCTGTTCCTATGTTCCCTATAAACACACTGGGACCCTGTTCCCTTCTTCTTCTTAGGCCCCCTCGGTCATGGCTGACCACGGGTGATGCATCCTAGTTGTCTGCTTGCTCCACACCTGGGCTAGAGCAGCGTCGCTTGTGGCTGAAGAGACCAATGCGGGAGTGACAGTCTCTGTCACAAAGGTCACGTTTGTGTGCGGTCTCTGGTCTGTTGAAGTTGCTGCGCTCCTTTCTGCGTGCCCACTTGTCTGCCGCTGCATTCATCAGTTTCTCTTCCCCTGTTTTGAGATGTTGGTTCAGGGTACCTCTCCACCCTGAGGTACCCTGAACCTCTCCACCCTGAGGTACCCTAAACCTCTCCACCCTGAGGTACCCTGAACCTCTCCACCCTGAGGTACCCTAAATCTCTCCACCCTGAGGTGCCCTGAACCTCTCCGCCCTGAGGTGCCCTGAACCTCTCCACCCTGAGGTACCCTAAATCTCTCCACCCTGAGGTGCCCTGAACCTCTCCACCCTGAGGTGCCCTGAACCTCTCCGCCCTGAGGTGCCCTGAACCTCTCCACCCTGAGGTACCCTGAACCTCTCCGCCCTGAGGTACCCTGAACCTCTCCACCCTGAGGTACCCTGAACCTCTCCACCCTGAGGTACCCTGACCCTCTCCACCCTGAGGTACCCTGACCCTCTCCACCCTGAGGTACCCTGACCCTCTCCACCCTGAGATACCCTAAACCTCTCCACCCTGAGGTACCCTGAACCTCTCCACCCTGAGGTACCCTAAATCTCTCCACCCTGAGGTGCCCTGAACCTCTCCGCCCTTAGGTGCCCTGAACCTCTCCACCCTGAGGTACCCTGAACCTCTCCACCCTGAGGTACCTTGAACCTCTCCACCCTGAGGTACCCTGACCCTCTCCACCCTGAGGTACCCTGACCCTCTCCACCCTGAGGTACCCTGAACCCCTCCACCCTGAGGTATCCTGAACCTCTCCACCCTGAGGTACCCTGAACCTCTCCACAATGTTCCCACACTGTCTTTAAACTCACCATTTCTCATGCAGTCTTTAAACTCACTGCATTTTGTTTTCAGCACTTTAAACTCACCTAATTCATTGAAAAGGTTATAATACAGCTGCTTAACATCTGATTTAAACATGAATTTGTATATTAACAGGAATAAAATCTTTAAAAAAAAAGAAAAACTCAGTCTGGCACCAAAATCATGAGGATACAGGATTGAGTTTTACTCAACTCAGGCCAGTAAACAACTCCAATTTCCAAATCATTGGAGAGCCGGGGAGATGTTTGAAATGCAGTTACGCCATCACGGACAATCAATCTGGACGAGCCTTTATCAAACAACTTCAGGAAAGGTTTTCTAAATCAGTTTTATTTGCTGTAAGCAACGTTAGGCTCTTACACGTACCAGAGATAAAAACATATGGAAAGCCAGAGCAAAGCTCAAGGATATTTCTTTACATTTAAATCGTGCTCTGACGTAGTCTAATTACAGGCACAGGAAATTGAAGTAAATTGATCGACAAAATTGGAAAAGCAACATGATAAAATTGATTAGGTGCTGCAAGAACTTCCAGGCATTTAGTCCCTGTCAGTTTCCCCAGATCTTAGTTGCAGAGTTGACATTCAATAATTTATTAGATGATTTACAGACAAAATCCCAAGAAGTGAACAAACAGCATAATTGATTACCCCTGATTAGCTGGGATACTCATAACTCACTGTTATTGAGAACAGGTGATAATGGGCACGCTTGGTTACAACATTTTTTCTCAACTTTTTCTGAGGCCTGGATAGAGTGGATGTGGAGGATGTTTTCCCCAGTGGGAGAGTCTAGGACTTCATAGGAATTCATTGCCACAGAAGGCTGTGGAGACCAAGTCAATGGATAATTTTAAGGCAGAGGTGAATAGAGTCTTGATTAGTACGGATGTCGGGTTATGGGGAGAATGGGTTTGGGAGGGATAGATAGATCAGCCATGCTTGAATGGCGGAGTAGACGATACGCCAAATGGCCTAATTCTGCTCCGTCTATTTAAGAATTTATGAATTATCCTGCAACACCCCCTCTTGCCAACAGATGGTGCTCTCTTCCTGCAAAGCATCTCCAGGGCTAATTTCACAGTGCACTGTTTGACATTTTCAATAAAAGCTTTTAGACGTGAAGAAAATGAAGGCTTCCCATTTCCTGATGTCAAAAATTCACTTTTGTGGAAAACATATAAATAATCCAGCAGATCTGTCTAGACTAAACATCAGCAGCGTCTCAACAGTTCAAGGTTTTACGTGTAGTCTTCATGAAAATCAATTGCTACTGCCTGAACCAATATTAAATATAAAAGCAAAGGATCAAACTGACAATATTGGAACTATAAACCTGCAATGGAGACTGGCTCAGACTCTGTACATCATGTTTCCCAAACTGCGACTATTCACGTACTTAATTTCCTGCTCTAAATTTTTTAAACCGTATTGAGAAAGGGGTATGATATCCTGCGAGAAATGGCAAGAGAGACACTCCTGACAACTTGCGGCAAGATGATGTTTCAAGGTCCTTTGTAGGATTTGTCGACTGACAAAAATATTTATCGAGGGGAAATATGAAAGGTGCAAAATGGGATGGATCAGAGGCAAGTTTTAAGCAGGTTTAACAGAGAGGAAACAGTTGGAGTTACTAACATTTTTGAGAGATTGGTGACTAAGCAGCTGAAAGAGGCAACTTCCAATATGGGGATGAAGGAGGGGAGTGATATGCTCCCACTGTACCATCCATATCAGTGTCATGATTGATTCCTTCAGGTACAGGTTTTTGTAAGGCAGGAGAGTGCATTAAAAGACAATGCTAATGGTCTGTTAATATCTACGCAGGTTTTTTCCGGTGAAGTGAAAGTTGAAAACTGAACTGCTTCAATAAATTTAAAAAAAATAGTTGAGGGTGGTGAAAATAGGAAGAGGGGCTAGTCTGATCAGATAAAATATATTAAAGGGCTGAAGGACCTAATAACTGTTTCAACGAAGAGCATGGAATTATTAAAATTATATACAATGAGACAAATGAATTTGAAAACCAAACAATGAACAGGCAAGAAACCTATTCAGGGAAAATAACTTTAAAATTTGGAGAGAAAATGACAAAAACTGGGGAGAAATTCAGATCACTTGAATGAGACCCGACTGCAGAGTTACTGTATAAAAACAATGGGGGGAAAAAAAGGTCTAAAAAGACTGGAAGTCAACTTGTCACATTGTCACACTGAGCTATTAAAGAGTTCACATTCAGAACGACAAGCTGTCTTTCTTTCCCCTGGGCACTGACTGTTCTGATAGCATTCCCATACATTCATCACCACCGCCCCCACGCTTCTAAATTTATAATTAATGCTTTGAGACATAGCAACAATCATCAGTCAGAGTATTGAGTAGAGACGTTGGGAGGTCATGTTGCAGTTGTATAAGACATTGGTGAGTCTGCATTGAGAGTATATTGTTCAGCTCTGGGCACCATGTTATAGGAAAGATGTTGTCAAGCTGGAAAGGGTACAGAGAAGAAGATTTACAAGGCTGTTGCCAGGGGCTAGATGGTCTTAACTGGAGGGAGAGGTTGAAGCACAGGAGGATGAGGGGTGATTTTATAGAGGTGTATAAAATCATGAGAGGAATAGATTGGGTAGATGCACAGAATCTCTTGTCCAGAGTAGGTGAATCAAGGAACAGAGGACATAGTTTTAATGTGAAGAGGAAAAGATTTCATAGGAATCTGAGGGGTGACTTTTTTTTTTAACCGAAAGGTTGGTGGGTATATGGAACAAGCTGCCAGAGGAGGTAGTTGAGGCAGAGACTATCCCAACATTTAAGGCACAGTTAGACAGGTACATGGATAAGACAGGTTTGGAGGGATATGGGTCGAATGGGAGCAGGTGGGACTAGTGTAGCTGGGACATGTTGGGCAAGTTGGGCCAAAGGGCTTGTTTCCACACTATCAATCTATGACTAAGAGAATTAAAAACAGGGGAAGCCATTCAGGAATATTGAAAGTGTAGGTATACCTCAAAAAAAGTTAGGAGAATAAGTAGGAGGCATGAAATATCACTTGCAGACAGGATTAAGGAAAACCCTAAGGAAAACCCTAAAGAATGTTGTAAGTGTATAAGGAACAAGAGTGTAACCAGAGAAAGACTAAGGCCTTTAAGGACTAAAATGGCATTCTGTATATGAACCCAGAGGATGCAGGCCAATGTGTCAAAGTGCATGCAGAAGAAAAGTACTCTGTAGAATTCGGGGTGGGGGTGGAGGCTATGGCATGTTGGGAGTGAAATACCATTAAAGAGACAGAAAAAAACGGGGTATCCCACGCGGGTACAGAAGGCAAGAGATAGTAGGGGTGGTCTAACATTCATGCAAGAGTCTGGACTCATTGTGGACAATGGACTCTTTCTCTGTGACTGTCATGCAACAATGCTGCTAAATATACTGCACTCTGGTATTTTCCTCCTCGTGCTATCTGTTGAACTTGTGTACGGCTTGATTCACTCATGTATATTATCAGATTCAATTGGTTAGCATGCAAACAAAAGCTTTTTACTGTCTTGGTACACGTGACAATAATAATAATCCAATACCACATTAGATTGGAGATCAAGAAATAAGTGCCATGCGCGATGGGCCTGGAAGGTGGTGATCAGGCATCCTGCATTTGATGGAAATCTAGAATGAAAATAGAAAACACTGAGCAAGTCTGGCAGCACCCTGGTGAGAATAATGGTTCAGGACAGACCTCCATTTCCCTCTTCATGGATGCTGCCCAACCTGCTGTCTATTTACACTATTTACTACATCATTTCACAGCTTCTATAAAAGGAAATAGTTTAGAAAACACTCTTTATTGGAATCCTCCACAACGATGAAGATAAACTCTTTATTTACCTGTGTATTCTGTGTTGGTATTTGTAACAAGAGAGCCAGTGAGTTGTAATCAAAAAGTTCATCTAGTGCGATGAGTCCACCGTGAACCCCAATTTCTAAAAGATTATTTGCGTATTCCTTAAGTCCAACCGACTGCACCCAGCGTATCACTCGCTCATTAGTCCACACCATGACATCTGTAAAAGTCAGAGCAAACGGGATAAGAGGGAAAGTGACCACTTAAACAATAATACATTTGTCAGATTACAGATGCCCAAATTTGCCCCCAGGTTTACTATAAGGATCAAATCGGTGGATGTGTTCAAGTCATTGTTATAAAAAAATTTAAAAGACACTCATAATATACCGGCAATAAATTAATGAAAAAATTCATAGACAAGTGCATGCACTCTGGTTCGGCAGTCCCATGCAGAAAACTCGCCAACAAACTTCACAGACAAAAAAACATAAACAAACAATGCAATTCATGTTCTAAATTAGAGGATCAAGTCTTCACTGAACTATGAAGGCTCTAGGTCAAGGGTTCCCAACCTGGGGTAAATTTACCATGTTAATTTACCATGTTAATTTACCCCAGGGGTAAATTTCACCCACTATTATTGTTAAAGTTAAAACAATAATGTTAAAAACAGTATTTTTAAATTTCCCCTTTGTCGGTTGCTTTATTATGGTAGAAGTGTAAACTCAAATTACTGAACAAAACAGGGTGGGGGTAAATTTACTTTTGAAAAGTTGCCAGGGGTAAACGGGATGAAAAAGGTGGGGAACCCCTACTTGAGGTTTTACAATACATCCTATTAGAAACTCTCATCTCATTCTAAATGCTTCCATGGCCTTGCCTATCGTCCTTCAATTTAACTTTCCCCAACCCTAAAATCCTCCAAGAGGTCCAATCTCCACGGCTCCCATTCTGGCCTCAATCATTCAACAGTTCTAATATTGATAACTCGATCTTAGACTTTGGCTTTCAAGCCCATGAGATCTGGAATTTCCTCTGTGGGACACCACTTATTGTCAAATACCCAATAGCTTTATTTGCGACCCTCCTTTTGACTCTGATATTTAGTTACTTCATTAAAAAGATATATAATGTTCCTTGATTATTTGCATTGAGGTGATTCAAATACAACTTGCCATCGGAGGTTCCAGCACGGAAACCCAAGGTATTTGAAAAACAGCAGTAGCAGGAAAGTGTACTATTATCAAAAGACCATTATCAACTAAGGAGGTTGTTTAGACAGAAGGCAGGAAAGGGTTATTGGCACAATTAACGTTAAGATCTTTTTAAATGAAGGTGTGCCAACATGGGGTCAATAAGGGAAAAACATGATTGGTGAGTGCAGAGTGATAAAAGAGACTTGCTCTCACTCGTTCTCAGCTCTAAGCAACGGTCTTTGACCTTAATGGTTAATTACTTCTCCACCCTCTGATGCTGCCTGACCTGCTGCGTTTTTCCAGCATATTCTGTTTTTATGAAGAGATGGTGGCCAGGAGAAGAAATAGAATGATCGTTTGCAAATGGTAAATACGTGGAATAATCATGGTAGCATCAGATGGTCTGAAAAGGATTTGGATTGGAAACTTAGGGTTAAATGATGCTCAAGTTAAATGATCTGGCTGAAACCTGGTGTGGGATGGAGATGGAATCAGTGTTCTGGCCAGAATATTTATTTGGTCTTCTCAATGTTTAACAGGGAAAATTCGAACAAACAGCAATAGAGGCGGAAGAATTTGGTGTGGGGGAAGTGGAAGAACTTGGTGGGGTGGGGGGCAGATGTAGGGATGGATGTGAGCGCTACTGTATTCAATCTTTCTGTATTCTCCTTTTATACATTTATTTTTTGAATGTTAAATCGTCTTCTTGCTGCCTTTCCTTCAATAGGATCGCATGATCCATTTGAGAGTGAGTCAATGAGTATTGCTTTGTTATTGATCAAAATCCTGGATCAAAACCTCTGAAAGCATAAAGACAGGAGTGTTGTATCAGAAAAAAATGGAATCTAATACGCTGGGCCATTGCCCATCCACTTATTGAGACCATAGATAAGGGACATAGAAAATAGGCACAGGGGTAGGCTATTCGACCCTTCGAGCCAGCACCACCATTCAATATGATCGTGGCTGATCCAAAATCAGTACCCTGTTCCTGCTTTCTCCCCATATCCCTTGATTCCGTTTAGAATAGTTCAAGTTTTAAAATATAACCATACCTTTAATTTCATTTTGACCTTCTTCGCGTCTTTTTTCCAGCTCGATGCGATCGTAATTCAGTCTTTTTAAAGCCATTATTCCACAATGTAGACTTTTTCTGTTTAAAGGCAAAATATTCATTTGCGTAAAGACGAAGTTCTCCAGAGCTTACACGTTTACCAACTGTTAAACATTTACCATGGAGGGAAATTAGTGCACATACATAAATATTCATCCTTCTAGTTAAGGTTTTCCTTTCTTTTAGCCTTTTTATATTTAAATATTTTGATTTTGTACACATCCAATCAAACTTCAGCTTCATTGCAACCTCTCATACAGTTTAAGTAGTTAAATAGAACCAAGCAGATAACTGACCTAATTAATCATGTTAATCTCCAGGAATCAACAAGTAAATGGAGACATGGTACCATTGTGTTACATTACTGAATTAGTCCAGAGGACGTAGCTATTAATTGGGAAGAACAAGGTCAAAGTCTAGCATTTCATAAAGACGATTAAGTTCAATAAAATAAATCAAACATCGAGTTTAATAGTGACTGCAGACTCGAGGATTGGTAAAATAAAAACATTGGGTCTTATCATTAAAGGTAATCTGTTATAATGAACTATTTGGTCTGTGTCATTTCAAGTCAACAGCAATGTTGGTTGACCTGAAGAATGATCTAGCATGGCACTCAAATCAAGGGCAATTGGGAAAGAGAAATTAATTAAGAGAAATGAACTAAAGACATCCACACTCCAAGAATAAATACAAAATATAACATGAACAATTGCTAAAAGGAGTAATGTACAGAATTTGTCATTAAATGTCATATTAATTCGAGGATATAAGAGGCACAAAAGAAGCACTTTTCCCAATCTTGGCCCAATCAAAGGGTTTCTTAAAGGTTTAAAATAATTGAGATATTTTTTCTAAGCCGCTTTCTATTGTCTGTGGGCTCATTAAAGCTAATGCACAAAAATACCAAGTACTGAATAATTGAAGATTTCCACGTGGTTGATTTCCAAGTTTTAAAAAAATGACGTAATATAAATCCCACCAGCATCCCATTTTGCACAAAATATTATTACTGCAAGCTGATGTAATTATGTGCTGCAGCAAGATCTAAATTAATGGCAATACTCTCAGGATTAAATGTTCAAAAGGCAAATTCTCTGTTTAGTTCAATCAACATTTTAGCAAAATTATGTTTTTTTCTGAATTAATCTAACACCAACAAGAAATGTACCTGTGAAAACTATCGACCATTTTCAGCTGACCCCGGAGATCTCTTTTTGTCAAGTGGTCCAGCATTCGGGCATCAACAAGACATTCCATAAAGTAGCTGCGGTACTGAGGAAGCCCTAAACTGGGAAGCCACTCGTTGCCGATCCACTCATGATTCATGTCCCCATATGCTAAAGTCTTAACTCCCCAAAAGAAAAATGCACAATATTATCACTGGGTCCACCATAAGTATCAAAATACATATTTTTGCTTTAATTTTTAGGCAGCGCAGAAGCATAGCTATTTCTAGCCAGGAATGAGTGTTCACATCCCACCTTGGCCGCTGGGGATTTTATAACTCCAGTAATTGTATATCTAAAAATTAACAATAATAATGACTCTCTGGGAATGTCCTAACTAATAAAAACATTCAAGACCACCACTGCCCTTCTGAAGAGATCTGCTATCCTTCACCAATCTAGTTTAGACATAACACATCTGTTAACTTGGCTAATTCCTTGCTTCAGGAGTAATAAGGGAACAGCAAAGTCCACATTCCATGAATAAATAAATAAGCGATTATAACAAGTCTGATCAATTAGCAGTGAGCAAAACAGCTTTTTAGTCTTTACACCATGAAATAACATCATGAAACAGGGGTATGGAACACAACCAAACGATTAACAGAATTGCCACACTGACCTTAACATAAACCCTGCCTTAAAATAACATTGATTTACTGCAGTGCAGTAAATTCTCTGCAAAATTTTACTGCAAATGCCCAAGTTTTGAGAAACATTTCAAAACTGAAATAAATAAAAGGGGATGTGGAATTTTAGTAAGCAAAGAGAAAGATTATATATTGTTAAAAAAGCCCACCTGGGCCCAGCTGCCCTCTTCATCATCCTGATGTTAAAGCAGTTAGAAAAGCAAGAAGAAAACATGTATCATAAAGTTAATAATGATATATTGGTTTAGTAAGCTCTCATAATCAGTGACACAAACCAGCAAAATGTAAACTCCATGCACAGATTACTTACATTTTAAAGTAATATCTATGTTAAATAATCAAGCAGATTATTAGAAGATAAGGAATATATATATACTAGATAGATTTGCATTTGGCAACCTTTCTATAAAGCATATTTTTAATTTTGACAAATGTAAGATCCCTTTGAGTTGCTTCCAATGTGCGCACAGACATTTATTTTACGTTATGAACAAACACAATGGATGTCAATACTTATTATATTAGCAAAACACAAAGTGCTGGAGCAACTTCATCCTCATGTTTTACATGGCATAGCAAAACCGTAATCTTTTTCAGAAATTTGTAAAATGCTCTACATGGCATAGAAACATAGAAAATAGGTGCAGGAGTAGGCCATTCGGCCCTTCGAGCCTGCACCACCATTCAATATGATCATGGGTGATCATCCAACTCAGTATCCTGTATCTGCCTTCTCTCCATATCCCCTGACCCCTTTAGCCACAAGGGCCACATCTAACTCCCTCTTAAATATAGCCAATGAACTGGCCTCAACTACCCTCTGTGGCAGAGAATTCCACAGATTCACCACTCTCTGTGTGAAAAAAAACGTTCTCATCTCGGTCCTAAAAGACTTCCCCCTTATCCTTAAACTATGACCCCTTGTTCTGGACTTCCCCAACATCGGGAACAATCTTCCTGCATCTAGCCTGTCCAACCCCTTAAGAATAAGTTCAATTGCATTCAAATGCATATTTGTTACTTAACAACAGGGATGCTCTCCAAACTGGTTCTGTATTTAAAAAGGTTGCTTTAGTATCTGACTGCCAAAAGGACGCAGCTTAACAACTCTACAGTTTCGTGAAATTTGCTCTGGAAATAGCCATATTGTTAAGGTACCTCCAGCGCAGAATAAAATGCAAATCTGAATAGACTGAGGCTATGCCTCAAGGTTCATGTAACGTCCTCCACAATTTCTGTTGTATGCTCGATAGAAAGGATGCATTATTATATTCAGCATTAATATCGAGAGCTGTTACATTGGCACAGAAATATCCCCCAGGCAAGACTCAGACAGAATCCAGACTCGTGGATATTATGCACCTGGGTTATTGAAAAAAGATTTTTTTGGGTGTGTAACCATCCAGCTCAAATTTCATCTGACATTACAAAATCCCGAAGTAATTACAACTAAAAACATGTAGAAGGTTGAAAAAAACCACACAAGATACAGGAGGAAGAAATCATAGAGAGAGAGAAGCTACAAAACACATGGGACTAACCGTCTGTGGGGTGGCAGCAAGAGTTTCCATTTCTTCATGTGTTAACCAGACATTTCCAGAGGACTAATGACATAACCCATAGAGACCCAATCAAGTCCAATGACAGGAAAGCAGTGAGAAAGAGAGGTGCCATATTATTAAGCAGTAGGTATGTTTAAAGAGGTTAGCTCATGCTTAACCCACAGTTTGTTACAATTACAGCAGAATATTGACAATGTTATTTACATGCCTGCTAACATTTAGCTTTGCAGTTGAAGGATGACAGTCTGAATTAATATGGATGAAGGGAAAAGGTAATCTTAATCATGCCAAACAAGATTTTACAGAGGGAAAAAAGGCAGAGTGCTGGAGTAACTTAGCCGGTCAGGCAGCATCTCTGGAGAACATGGATAGGTGACATTTTGGGCTGAACATGATTTTAATGAAGCATTCCATTAACTTTCTGCAAATGTGTTGAAGGCATTATTTGGTTCGCTTGATTAGGGTATTGAAAACAGGAGTTGGGATGTTATGTTGTAGCTGTACAACATGTTGGTATGGTCATATTTAGAGTACTGGGTGCAGTTCTGGTTGCCTTGTTACTGGAATTAAGCTGAAAAGGGTTCAAAAACCTTTACAAAAATGTTAATCTTTGTAATCTGTGGCAGTGGAGGCCAATTCTCTGAATGCATTCAAGAGAGAGCTAGATAGAGCTCTTAAGGATAGCGGAGTCAGGGGGTATGGGGAGAAGGCAGGAACGGGGTACTGATTGAGAATGATCAGCCATGATCACATTGAATGGTGGTGCTGGCTCGAAGGGCCGAATGGAGTACTCCTGCACCTATTGTCTATTAATGAGTCTGGAGAGTTTGAGTTATAAAGAGAGCTGAATAGACTTACTAGCTGAATGGGACTTTTTATCCTGCAGCATAGGATGATGTGGGACGACATTATAGTAACTTATAAAATCATGACTGGCATAGGCAACCGACTGGCATGACTGGTTAGTCATTTTTTCCCTAGGCTAGGGGAGTCTAGAACTAAACTGCACAGGTTTAAGGTGAGTGGGAAAAGAGTCAAAAGGGACCCGAGGGAGTAGGATGTGCACATGGAATGAGCAGCCAGAGGAAGGTGTAGAGGTGGAAACAACTATATCATTTAGAAGACACTCGGACAGACATGTGGATAGGAAAGGTTTAGAGAGATACGGGCCAGGCACAGGGAAATAGGACTTGGTTTGGGTGGGCAACTTTGTCAGCAAGGGATAGATGGGCCAAAGGGCCCGTTTCCATACTATGACTTTACTTTATAGATTCAATTATATTTTATTGTCACATGCACCTAGGTACAGGATTAGCACTCACAATAAGAAAACTTTAAAATAAACACATTCTAAAACAATATATAAGTACACATCTGCAATTATTAATGATTTTTTCATTAATTTAATTATTAATGAAGTGTTTAAATTTCCAAATAAAAATCTAATTACATATTTTCGATGGGAGGAATGAAATTGGCTCCTACCGTTCGTGAAGTTGGAGGTGCTGAAGGACTGGTGAGTGAGACCATCTCCTGGATGGCTAGACGCAATTTTAACCTGTGAAGAGGATTACTAATGCCAATCTCTCGCTGGATCTCTGTGTCTGATAAGGCCGACATGATAGCACCACTTTTAACATTGGCTCTACATGCTGCCACGTACCAGGCGGGCATGCCAACCCAAAGCTGCAATAACAAAAACAGTGAAACAGTAATCAGTGCACAGAAAATGCAAACATTCACAAATTGACCAAACACAACTTGAGCTAAAACATCTGGAACCCAAGTTTTCCTAACACTCAGGTGAGAAATCCTCTGGATTGGAGAACATCAGTTCTGAACTCTCAACTAACATTATTCTCTGTCATAGACAACAGGTGCAGGAGTAGGCCATTCGGCCCTTTGAGCCAGCATCACCATTCAATGTGATCATGGCTGATCATTCTTAACAATGAGTCGAATATGAAGACAAATTTAAATCAGGACCATGTCAGTTATTTCTACACGTCCCTGCAATCAAGATCTACAAAATGTTTGCCATTTGTGTCCAGATTCTCTTTGATCATCCCTCTACTCCTCTCATCATGATTCTGCATTTTAATTAGACAAATAAAATATTTACAGAGAATTCAGAAAAAGATCAGTAGGTTAGGCAGCAGCAAAGGGAGGAACACAATTGGCATTTCATGTCAATGTTACTGATCCTCTCAACACCTGCTGCCTGACCAGAGTAGTTCAGGCATTTTAATTTGCAGAATTTGCAACATTCTGTCGATGCAATGTAAATTTGTGCGCCAAATCATAGAAGAGTAATTAGCAAAGTTTGAAATATTTTCTTTTACACTCGGTAAACCGGTTAGTTTAAGATTTGGAATGCATTGTCTGAATCGACAGTGGAAATATTTCTATGATTGCTTTGGCTCAC